>NC_074693.1:16335676-16605676 GCF_029448725.1 Salvelinus fontinalis
TCATCAAATCAATAGGAAGTCTGACTGAAATACGGGACAAATCGACCTTTTATTGTAAACTTGTGGTGTTTTAATTTGTTAATAAAATGTGGGATATTATTTCTTGGATGCGGGACAAAAAGCGTGACTGTCCCAGATAATCACGGACATGTGGTCACCCTAACCAGGGTGGTGTATGACAGACCTACCTGTACGTGTCTCTGTTTGAGCAGGGTCTCATAACGGTTGGAGGGGGGGTAGGGGATGATCACACCATAGTTTTTACACTCTGCCCTGAAACGCTTGTCCAGGAGGACACTGTGAAGCAAAACACACAACATCATCCTTCACTGCTTGATTTAACCCCCCCCCCCCCCCCCCATCAACATGATTCAGTCTTGTATCTGTTTACTGTGGTGTCTCAGGCCGTCTCTTACCTTCCAGACATGGCTTTGTAGTAGGCAAATATCTGGTCAGCCAGCTTGTAGACAAACTGATCGAAGCACAGGTTCACCTGTAGGAAAAACAGCATCCCTAACTCAATACTCTCGTGGGGATCGGTGATAAATCACTTGTCATTATATGATTTCTGAGACTGCCATCTTTGTTTCGTGCTAGTTTACCTCAGCCTCTATCTCATCGTAGAGGAACTGTTTCTTGAACTTGGTCAGAGCGTAGTAGCCACTGTCATTGTAGAGGTCCAGAGGGTACAACACATACCTGGGAGAAACCACAGGCAGGATGGCATCAGCAGGCACAAACACATACAGACTCAGCATGAACACAATGACAACAGAGAGAAAATATCTGTCCGTCACGTTCCATCTCCCTTTACTCTTGTCTTTTCCTCTCCCTCACCTGCACGCACGCACGCACACACACACACACACACACACACACACACACACACACACACACACACACACACACACACACACACACACACACACACACACACACACACACACACACACACACACACACACACACACACACACACACACACACACACACACACACACACACACAGTGGTCTAAACAGTGTCTTACTCCATCATGGATGGCTCCTTGGTCTCCAGTATGTGGTCTGTGAGGATCCAGGGCATGGACATCTCGATGGGGAACTGGATCCTGCGACCCATGGTCAGCTCCAGGAAGAACTCTCTGAACCACAGCTGAGACAGGTCACAGCAGTGCTGCAGCGCCTCTGGAGGACAGGAAGGGAATAAAATGATATTATTATATTATTACTAGAGGAAGAACTCTCTGAGCCACAGCTGAGACAGGTCACAGCAGTGCCACAGTGCTTCTACAGGACGGGAGGGGAAATTACAACATATTATTATAGCGTTCCACAGTGGAGGTGTCATAATACCCATAAAACCTCGCGTTTTAAAAAAAAAGGTCTGTGTTTCGTGTAGGCTTACCCTGGCGTGAAGTTTTGATAACCATGTAACTCTCTTGGTCAAGGTGACTTTTATCAATATACTCAGCTCTATTTACTCTCACATTCAAAAGTGCTAATTAGCATCAAAGTAGACATCATGCAAAACTACAAATCCCTGCAAGTAATCTCTATCGGACTCCTGAGCTAATAGCTATGGTGTCAAATTCACAGAAGTGTCCATTTAAAGAAAAGTAGCCAATTTACTGTGGTACTCTATTATAATATTATTAGAGGAAGGACTTTCTGAACCACAGCTTAGAAAAGTCACTGCAGTGCTGCAGCGCCTCTTCAGGACGGGAGGGGAATAACATGATACTAATACAGGACGGGAAGGGAATAACATGATATTAATACAAGACAGGAGGGGAATAACATGATACTAATACAGGACGGGAAGGGAATAACATGATATTAATACAAGACGGGAGGGGAATAACATGATATATTAATATAGAACGGGAGGGGAATAACATGATAGTAATACAGGACAGGAGGGGAATAACATGATATTAATACAGGACAGGAGAGGAATAACATGCCACTAATACAGGACGGGAGGGGAATAACATGATATATTAATACAGGACGGGAGGGAGATAAATAACATGATATTATGACAGGAGATAAATAACATGATATTATGACAGGAGATAAATAACATGCTATTATGACAGGAGATAAATAGCATGATATTATGACAGGAGATAAATAACATGATATTATGACAGGAGATAAATAACATGATATTATGACAGGAGATAAATAACATGATATTATGACAGGAGATAAATAACATGCTATTATGACAGGAGATAAATAACATGATATTATGACAGGAGATAAATAACATGCTATTATGACAGGAGATAAATAACATGATATTATGGCAGGAGATAAATAACATGATATTATGACAGGAGATAAATAACATGATATTATGACAGGAGATAAATAACATGATATTATGACAGGAGATAAATAACATGCTATTATGACAGGAGATAAATAGCATGATATTATGACAGGAGATAAATAACATGATATTATGACAGGAGATAAATAACATGATATTATGACAGGAGATAAATAACATGATATTATGACAGGAGATAAATAACATGCTATTATGACAGGAGATAAATAACATGATATTATGACAGGAGATAAATAACATGCTATTATGACAGGAGATAAATAACATGATATTATGGCAGGAGATAAATAACATGATATTATGACAGGAGATAAATAACATGATATTATGACAGGAGATAAATAACATGATATTATGACAGGAGATAAATAACATGATATTATGACAGGAGATAAATAACATGATATTATGACAGGAGATAAATAACATGATATTATGGCAGGAGATAAATAACATGATATTATGGCAGGAGATAAATAACATGATATTATGACAGGAGATAAATAACATGATATTATGACAGGAGATAAATAACATGATATTATGACAGGAGGTAAATAACATGATATTATGACAGGATGGGAGGTGAAGGAAAGAAAAAAGAACAAGGTGAGGATGGAGGTGATCAATTGATTGGTGGTAGTGTAAGAAAGTATTATCCTGTGTGTGTGTGTGTGTGTGTGTGTGTGTGTGTGTGTGTGTGTGTGTGTGTGTGTGTGTGTGTGTGTGTGTGTGTGTGTGTGTGTGTGTGTGTGTGTGTGTGTGTGTGTGTGTGTGTGTGTGTGTGTGTGTGTGTGTGTGTATACCGCTGAAGTTGAGCAGGTGTGTGAAGAAGAAGGAGTGTTTGTGGAAGTCTTCTATAGCCAGTACTATGGGTCCATCCAGACTGCTGCGTAGAGTCTTCTTAGAACCACTCTTATCGGCTATCAACGACTCCAGCATGGTTCGGACCATGTACAGCTGGAGAGGCAGGGAGAGAGAGAAAAGTCTAAATAGTAGAAGTCCCTGTACTTGATCCTGTCCCTACAGCCTGCCTCCATCCCCGAGTCACATCAGTCTCTTCCTAATTCCCCTAGCCATCTGTTACCCTTCCCTCGCTCCCCTGGTCTACCTGTGTGCTCGAGGGTCCCACAGCTCTGCGGGGCACCTTGATGTCGAACCCTCCCTTGGGGTCCTTCTCCCCCCTGAGACAGGGGTCATTGGGAGGCTCCCGAGCCCCCTCCCAGTCACAGATGGTCTTACGGATCGCCTGCAGGACACTAGAGAGAAACAGAAGGTTATCAGAGAATCAGCATTATAGAGAATGACTATCTGTATGTCCCAAATGGCACCCTATTCCCTATATAGTGCACTACTTTTGACCAGGGCCCATAGCACTACTTTTTACCAGGGCCCATAGGTGTAGGGGGCCATTTAGGAAGCAGCCTAGCTAACGATGGAAGGTCCATGGTTCTACTGTCTCTAGCAAACAGTGAGAATTGTGCCGTACGCACACTTGAGCCTTTGAGGGGACGTTAAACTTTTTTTAAAGGTGTTTTTCATCAAGACCACCAAGATAACAAGATGCTACAGTACCTCTTAAGAGGTTCTCTTGCCTGAAATATGTTAACAGTTGAAGAAGAATGAGTGCAGCCAGTACGGTACCTGATGAGAACGTTCTTCTTCTTGCGTACGGCCTGACGTAGAGGCTCTCTGAGGGTCATCTGGGCAAAGTCCTGCAGGGCTGCATAGATGGTGTTCCTTATGGCCTGGTTGAATACGCTCTCCATACGGCCCATCAACACCTACAACGCAGATACCATCATCATCATCATCAACACCAAAGTAGCCACACTTCGACCAAGACCCACGGTGGTGAAACGATGCTATGTTACTATTCTGTAAGCGTCCCAACGATGTCATGACCTAGCTGTCTGTAGGTACAGTGTGTGTTTCTCACCTGCAGTCCCTTGATCATGGCGATGACCTCGACCAGGGCAAACTTCTCCTCTGAGGTGTAGTTGTAACGTGTAGCTCTCTCATACTCCTCCGCTGTGCCAGGACAGTCCTTGTTACAGAACTTATCTGTCGGGTGGACCAACTTCCACGAGTACTGAAAGAGAGAGAGAGAGAGAGAGAGAGAGAGAGAGAGAGAGAGAGAGAGAGAGAGAGAGAGAGAGAGAGAGAGAGAGAGAGAGAAATAGAGAGAATATGGTGTCAAAGGAAACTGAAAATCACAGAACCAGGTAGAAATATAATGACTTAATTCATTTAAATAATAAATAAATAAAATATATGGGACCAAGCACGGACTACACACGTCCCCTTCTTTAACATAAACCACGCACACACACACACCCCGTTCCCCTACTCACCACTTCCATGACGTGTGTGCTCCACTTGGACAGCAGCTGTAACCCTCTGAGTGCCAGGTCAAACAGTTCCCTGTACTCCTCGTCTGACTTGTGACTGTCCAGACCTGACCCGGTCACCACCTCACTGTTACTGTAGCGAGCCAGCTCAGAGATGAACCGGATGTGGTCGTCTCGAATCTGAACCATCTGCTCACACAGGTTGTACTGGGGAGAGATGGAGCTCTGGGTACACGTCCACCTGTAGGAGAGAGGTCAGAGGTCAGAGTTCACACAGGTTGTACTGGGGAGAGATGGAGCTCTGGGTACACGTCCACCTGTAGGAGAGAGGTCAGAGGTCAGGGTTCACACAGGTTGTACTGGGGGAGGTGAAGCTCTGGGTACACATCCACCTGTAGGAGAGAGGTCAGAGGTCAGGGTTCACACAGGTTGTACTGGGGGAGGTGAAGCTCTGGGTACACATCCACCTATAGGAGAGTCAGGGGATAGGAGAGGGCTGAGTATATGCAGATTTTTGATATTTCTTTTCAATATGTGTCCAATTAAGATCTAGACAACCAGGTGTGTAAAGTTCCTAACTAACAAATTAAGACCTAGACAACCAGGTGAGGGGAATTCCTAACTAACCAATTAAGACCTAGACAACCAGGTGTGGAGAGTTCCTAACTAACCAATTAAGACCTAGACAACCAGGTGTGTAAAGTTCCTAACTAACAAATTAAGACCTAGACAACCAGGTGAGGGGAATTCCTAACTAACCAATTAAGACCTAGACAACCAGGTGTGGAGAGTTCCTAACTAACCAATTAAGACCTAGACAACCAGGTGAGGGGAATTCCTAACTAACCAATTAAGACCTAGACAACCAGGTGTGGAGAGTTCCTAACTAACCAATTAAGACCTAGACAACCAGGTGTGGAGAGTTCCTAACTAACCAATTAAGACCTAGACAACCAGGTGAGGGGAATTCCTAACTAACCAATTGAGACCTAGACAACCAGGTGTGGAGAGTTCCTAACTAACCAATTAAGGGGCTGGGGTTGAGTTTGACACCTGTGGGGTAGGGGCTGGGGTTGAGTTTGACACCTGTGGGGTAGGGGCTGGGGTTGAGTTTGACACCTGTGGGGTAAAGGCTGGGGTTGAGTTTGACACCTGTCGGGTAAAGGCTGGGGTTGAGTTTGACACCTGTGGGGTAGGGGCTGGGGTTGAGTTTGACAGCCGTGGGGTAGGGGCTGGGGTTGAGTTTGACACCTGTGGGGTAGGGGCTGGGGTTGAGTTTGACAGCCGTGGGGTAGGGGCTGGGGTTGAGTTTGACAGCCGTGGGGTAAAGGCTGGGGTTGAGTTTGACAGCCGTGGGGTAGGGGCTGGGGTTGAGTTTGACAGCCATGGGGTAGGGGCTGGGGTTGAGTTTGACACCTGTGGGGTAGGGGCTGGGGTTGAGTTTGACACCTGTGGGGTAGGGGCTGGGGTTGAGTTTGACACCTGTGGGGTAGGGGCTGGGGTTGAGTTTGACACCTGTGGGGTAGGGGCTGGGGTTGAGTTTGACACCTGTGGGGTAGAGGCTGGGGTTGAGTTTGACACCTGTGGGGTAGGGGCTGGGGTTGAGTTTGACACCTGTGGAGTAGGGGCTGGGGTTGAGTTTGACACCTGTGGGGTAGGGGCTGGGGTTGAGTTTGACACCTGTGGGGTAGGGGCTGGGGTTGAGTTTGACACCTGTGGGGTAGGGGCTGGGGTTGAGTTTGACAGCCGTGGGGTAGAGGCTGGGGTTGAGTTTGACACCTGTGGGGTAGGGGCTGGGGTTGAGTTTGACAGCCGTGGGGTAGGGGCTGGGGTTGAGTTTGACACCTGTGGGGTAGGGGCTGGGGTTGAGTTTGACACCTGTGGGGTAGGGGCTGGGGTTGAGTTTGACACCTGTGGGGTAGGGGCTGGGGTTGAGTTTGACACCTGTGGGGTAGGGGCTGGGGTTGAGTTTGACACCTGTGGGGTAGAGGCTGGGGTTGAGTTTGACAGCCGTGGGGTAGGGGCTGGGGTTGAGTTTGACAGCCGTGGGGTAGGGGCTGGTGTTGAGTTTGACAGCCGTGGGGTAGGGGCTGGGGTTGAGTTTGACAGCCGTGGGGTAGAGGCTGGGGTTGAGTTTGACAGCCGTGGGGTAGAGGCTGGCGTTGAGGACTTGTTAGAGGTCTGAGTTTATGAGTTTAAAGATGGATGATGTTCTTACTTGGACTTGTTCTCCTCGTAGTGGGCGCTGGTCTCTATGTAACGTGATAGTTCTATCTGCATGTCTCCAAACAGAGGCACCACCTGCAGCTGAGGCATCAAACAAGAGACACAGACACACAGAGAGAGGGCTTCAGTCAGGATGTGTGATCCAATAACAACATATTGGTGTTAAAGTACTGACATGGCCACAAGGAAAAGTTAGATGGCTGCTTTGGTGTGGAGCGCACGCACGCACGCACGCACGCACGCACGCACGCACGCACGCACGCACACACACACACACACACACACACACACACACACACACACACACACACACACACACACACACACACACACACACACACACACACACACACACACACACACACACACACCTTGAAGAACTTGTCGATCTTTCCCAGGTTGATCCTCTTCTTGGCGTCTAGTTTGTAGATGTTACTGACGTTACCGTCCATCAGATAGAGACCAAAACCCATCACCTGACACACACACACAGAGTGGGATATTACACAAACCGAGATCAATAATATTTGATGGACATTCAGAAATGTCTCTAGATATTCTGAACACCACTGGAAGATACAGTTGAGGACTGGTTAGCAGGAGTAAGAAGGCTATTAGCATTTTAAAATCCAGACAGAGACAGGTATCTGTAGAAAGGCAGGTAGTTAAGATCCAGACAGAGACAGGTACCTAGAGAAAGGCAGGTAGTTGAGATCCAGACAGAGACAGGTATCTGTAGAAAGGCAGGTAGTTAAGATCCAGACAGAGACAGGTACCTAGAGAAAGGCAGGTAGTTGAGATCCAGACAGAGACAGGTACCTAGAGAAAGGCAGGTAGTTGAGATCCAGACAGAGACAGGTACCTAGAGAAAGGCAGGTAGTTAAGATCCAGACAGACAGGTATCTAGAGAAAGGCAGGTAGTTAAGATCCAGACAGAGACAGGTATCTAGAGAAAGGCAGGTAGTTAAGATCCAGACAGAGACAGGTATCTAGAGAAAGGCAGGTAGTTAAGATCCAGACAGAGACAGGTATCTAGAGAAAGGCAGGTAGTTAAGATCCAGACAGAGACAGGTATCTAGAGAAAGGCAGGTAAGACAGAGAGCTAGATGAGGCTCTTACCTTGAGCAGCATGTGTTTCTCGCTGGGCGTCAAGTACATCTTGTTCTCATAGTAATCAACACTGATGTTGACAATGTCTGCTAACAACTCCTCATAGCCAGGAATCACCTCCAGCTGCTGCTGCAGACACTACAGAGATAAATATACACACTATTACTGCTGCTACAGACACTACAGAGAAATATACACACTATTACTGCTGCTGCAGACACTACAGAGAAATATACACACTATTACTGCTGCTGCAGACACTACAGAGAGAAATATACACACTATTACTGCTGCTGCAGACACTACAGAGAGAAATATACACACTATTACTGCTGCTGCAGACACTACAGAGAAATATACACACTATTACTGCTGCTGCAGACACTACAGAGATAAATATACACACTATTACTGCTGCTGCAGACACTACAGAGAAATATACACACTATTACTGCTGCTGCAGACACTACAGAGAAATATACACACTATTACTGCTGCTACAGACACTACAGAGAAATATACACACTATTACTGCTGCTGCAGACACTACAGAGATAAATATACACACTATTACTGCTGCTGCAGACACTACAGAGAAATATACACACTATTACTGCTGCTGCAGACACTACAGAGAGAAATATACACACTATTACTGCTGCTGCAGACACTACAGAGAGAAATATACACACTATTACTGCTGCTGCAGACACTACAGAGAGAAATATACACACTATTACTGCTGCTGCAGACACCACAGAGAAATATACACACTATTACTGCTGCTGCAGACACCACAGAGAAATATACACACTATTACTGCTGCTGCAGACACTACAGAGAGAAATATACACACTATTACTGCTGCTGCAGACACTACAGAGAAATATACACACTATTACTGCTGCTGCAGACACTACAGAGAGAAATATACACACTATTACTGCTGCTGCAGACACTACAGAGAGAAATATACACACTATTACTACTGCTGCAGACACTACAGAGAGATATACACACTATTACTGCTGCTGCAGACACTACAGAGAAATATACACACTATTACTACTGCTGCAGACACTACAGAGAAATATACACACTATTACTGCTGCTGCAGACACTACAGAGAGAAATATACACACTATTACTGCTGCTGCAGACACTACAGAGAAATATACACACTATTACTGCTGCTGCAGACACTACAGAGAAATATACACACTATTACTGCTGCTGCAGACACCACAGAGAAATATACACACTATTACTGCTGCTGCAGACACTACAGAGAAATATACACACTATTACTGCTGCTGCAGACACTACAGAGAAATATACACACTATTACTGCTGCTGCAGACACTACAGAGAAATATACACACTATTACTGCTGCTGCAGACACTACAGAGAAATATACACACTATTACTGCTGCTACAGACACCACAGAGAAATATACACACTATTACTGCTGCTGCAGACACTACAGAGATAAATATACACACTATTACTGCTGCTGCAGACACTACAGAGAAATATACACACTATTACTGCTGCTGCAGACACTACAGAGAAATATACACACTATTACTGCTGCTGCAGACACTACAGAGAAATATACACACTATTACTGCTGCTGCAGACACTACAGAGAGAAATATACACACTAGTACTGCTGCTACAGACACTACAAAGAAATATACACACTATTACTGCTGCTGCAGACACTACAGAGAGAAATATACACACTATTACTGCTGCTACAGACACTACAGAGAAATATACACACTAGTACTGCTGCTACAGACACTACAAAGAAATATACACACTATTACTGCTGCTGCACAACACACCCACACCCACACACACACACACACACACACACACACACACACACACACACACACACACACCCACACACACCTGCGTAATCCTGTTGTGATTGGCTAGGAACATAGAGAGGTTCTGTGACTCCTGGATGGACTGAGGGTCGGCCATCTTCCTCAGGAACTGAGCAGCCCTGCAGACACAAATATTACCACATATCTAATTCTGTAGCCACACCTCACAGATTCTGTTAACCTGAGTCAATTGGGTACATCTCAATAGTGGGGTAAATTGGCCCTTCATTCTGTCCCTTCTGCTTCATTTAAGCTGATGTGAAGGAACTAGACAGGTGAAAGCAAATTCCTGTGTTTTCAGAATCAGTACAGGTGAAGGAAAGGTGATAGGGAGAGGAAGCCACTGCAGGCTATTGAGACGCATCCCCACATTGTGTCTGTCTTCCCTCCGTACCTTTTATAGGCAGAGTGGTCGTTCTTGACGCTGCACTTCATGTTCTTGAGTTCGTCGAGCACAGCGAACATGTTGATGAACTTGCCCAGGGTGAGGAGGTAGGCTTCAGAGACAAAGTCTTTCCTCCGCTCAGCGTGGCACAGACGCTTCACCTCCCCACAGAAACGCTCGATGGCCTTACGCTGCAGGGGAGGACAGGGGAAAAGGAGACGACAGAGAGAAGAGGTTTTTCAGATATATATAGGACTCATTTGTTCATTCATTATTTAATTCAAGGGACAAGGATATGATTGACTGACAGAATTCCAATTCAAATACGATACATTCATTACGTTGTTCATTCATTTGATTGATTCATTCATTCATCCATCAATCAATGGTCTCTCACCTGAAAGTACATGAACTTCATGAGCTTGGTGACCTCTGGTTCCAGCACCTCCACAGTCTTCTCATAGATCTCCACCCTGTTGGGCTGCTCGTTACACTTCACCTGGAGAACACAGGGGGGTGCCGTCACACTGCCTGCTCACTGGAACCACTCACAGGGCTCTCCCACATCTTTTTTTACACGTCACAGATCACAGTGTCCCTAGCCAGTATCACATTTTTAGGATCAGATGCCCGTACTAGAGCTGGGACGATAAACTGAAAACGATCAACGATACGATCACTTATCGCAGGCATTTGCTGATATCGTTCATTACGATAAGTAGTCTACACCATAGAAAAGTTGAAATTAAATATGTTTGCTAAAATGGGTGATTATAAATGGGACAATTGATGGCTACAACCATCAAATGAGTAGCAGCAGTTTAATGTTCTAAACTGTGGTGCACATTAATGTTCTAAACTGTGGTGCACATTAATGTTCTAAACTGTGGTACACATTAATGTTCTAAACTGTGGTACACATTAATGTTATAAACTGTGGTGCACATTAATGTTCTAAACTGTGGTGCACATTAATGTTATAAACTGTGGTGCACATTAATGTTCTAAACTGTGGTGCACATTAATGTTCTAAACTGTGGTGAACATTAATGTTCTAAACTGTGGTGCACATTAATGTTCTAAACTGTGGTGCACATTAATGTTATAAACTGTGGTGCACATTAATGTTATAAACTGTGGTGCACATTAATGTTATAAACTGTGGTGAACATTAATGTTATAAACTGTGGTGCACATTAATGTTATAAACTGTGGTGCACATTAATGTTATAAACTGTGGTGAACATTAATGTTCTAAACTGTGGTGAACATTAATGTTATAAACTGTGGTGAACATTAATGTTATAAACTGTGGTGAACATTAATGTTATAAACTGTGGTGCACATTAATGTTATAAACTGTGGTGAACATTAATGTTATAAACTGTGGTGCACATTAATGTTATAAACTGTGGTGCACATTAATGTTCTAAACTGTGGTGAACATTAATGTTCTAAACTGTGGTGCACATTAATGTTATAAACTGTGGTGCACATTAATGTTATAAACTGTGGTGCACATTAATGTTATAAACTGTGGTGCACATTAATGTTATAAACTGTGGTGCACATTAATGTTATAAACTGTGGTGCACATTAATGTTATAAACGGTGGTGCACATTAATGTTATAAACGGTGGTGCACATTAATGTTCTAAACTGTGGAGCACATTAATGTTCTAAACTGTGGAGCACAATAATGTTCTAAACTGTGGAGCACATTAATGTTCTAAACTGTGGTGCAGATTAATGTTCTAAACTGTGGTGCACATTAATGTTATAAACTGTGGAGCACATTAATGTTCTAAACTGTGGAGCACATTAATGTTCTAAACTGTGGAGCACATTAATGTTCTAAACTGTGGAGCACATTAATGTTATAAACTGTGGAGCACATTAATGTTATAAACTGTGGTGCACATTAATGTTCTAAACTGTGGTGCACATTAATGTTAAACTGTGGTGCACATTAATGTTATAAACTGTGGAGCACATTAATGTTATAAACTGTGGTGCACATTAATGTTATAAACTGTGGTGCACATTAATGTTATAAACTGTGGTGCACATTAATGTTCTAAACTGTGGTGCACATTAATGTTCTAAACTGTGGAGCACATTAATGTTATAAACTGTGGTGCACGTTAATGTTCTAAACTGTGGTGCACATTAATGTTATAAACTGTGGAGCACATTAATGTTATAAACTGTGGTGCAGATTAATGTTATAAACTGTGGTGCACATTAATGTTAAACTGTGGTGCACATTAATGTTATAAACTGTGGTGCACATTAATGTTATAAACTGTGGTGCACATTAATGTTATAAACTGTGGTGCACATTAATGTTATAAACGGTGGTGCACATTAATGTTATAAACGGTGGTGCACATTAATGTTCTAAACTGTGGAGCACATTAATGTTCTAAACTGTGGAGCACATTAATGTTCTAAACTGTGGAGCACATTAATGTTCTAAACTGTGGTGCAGATTAATGTTCTAAACTGTGGTGCACATTAATGTTATAAACTGTGGAGCACATTAATGTTCTAAACTGTGGAGCACATTAATGTTCTAAACTGTGGAGCACATTAATGTTCTAAACTGTGGAGCACATTAATGTTATAAACTGTGGAGCACATTAATGTTATAAACTGTGGTGCACATTAATGTTCTAAACTGTGGTGCACATTAATGTTAAACTGTGGTGCACATTAATGTTATAAACTGTGGAGCACATTAATGTTATAAACTGTGGTGCACATTAATGTTATAAACTGTGGTGCACATTAATGTTATAAACTGTGGTGCACATTAATGTTCTAAACTGTGGTGCACATTAATGTTCTAAACTGTGGAGCACATTAATGTTATAAACTGTGGTGCACGTTAATGTTCTAAACTGTGGTGCACATTAATGTTATAAACTGTGGAGCACATTAATGTTATAAACTGTGGTGCAGATTAATGTTATAAACTGTGGTGCACATTAATGTTAAACTGTGGTGCACATTAATGTTATAAACTGTGGTGCACATTAATGTTATAAACTGTGGTGCACATTAATGTTATAAACTGTGGAGCACATTAATGTTAAACTGTGGTGCACATTAATGTTATAAACTGTGGAGCACATCAATGTTAAACTGTGGAGCACATTAATGTTCTAAACTGTGGTGCACATTAATGTTCTAAACTGTGGTGCACATTAATGTTATAAACTGTGGTACACATTAATGTTAAACTGTGGTGCACATTAATGTTATAAACTGTGGTGCACATTAATGTTCTAAACTGTGATGCACATTAATGTTAAACTGTGGTGCACATTAATGTTATAAACTGTGGTACACATTAATGTTAAACTGTGGTGCACATTAATGTTAAACTGTGGTGCACATTAATGTTCTAAACTGTGGTGCACATTAATGTTATAAACTGTGGTGCACATTAATGTTCTAAACTGTGGTGCACATTAATGTTATAAACTGTGGTGCACATTAATGTTATAAACTGACTGTGGTGCACATTAATGTTAAACTGTGGTGCACATTAATGTTATAAATGTATTGTTCTATTTATCATTATCGTATCAATTCAGGAAATGTATCACAATATGGATTTCTGTCCATAATCGCCCAGCTCTACCCCTACACTTTCTGGGGAGGACAAATGGCCCCTATGTATGTCCCAAATGGCCCACATTGGCCCTGGTCAAGAGTAGTACACTACATAAGGAATAGGATGCTATTTGGGAAGCAGACAAATGATGTGTCCCTGAGGCTACAAATTCAGCTCTTATACTTCACTACACTATCAACAGTCTGAGGCTACAAATTCAGCTCTTATACATCACTACACTATCAACAGTCTGCAGCACCCGGCCTCACCCTTCTAGAATCTCAAGTCAAATGACTACTGTTCGCTGATGATCTGGTGTTTCTGTCCCCAACCAAGGAGGGCCTACAGCAGCACCTAGATCTTCTGCACAGATTCTGTCGGACCTGGGCCCTGACAGTAACTCTCAGTAAGACTAAAATAATGGTGTTCCAAAAAAGGTTCAGTTCCCAGGACCACAAATACAAATTCCATCTAGACACCGTTGCCCTAAAGCACACAAACAACTTTACATACCTCGGCTTAAACATCAGCGTCACAGGTAACTTCCACAAAGCTGTGAACGATCTGAGAGACAAGGCAAAAAGGGCCTTCTATGCCATCAAAAGTAAAAATACAACATTGTCACGACTTCCGCTGAAGTCGGTCCCTCTCCTTGTTCGGACGGTGTTCGGCGGTCGACATCACCGACCTTCTAGCCATCATCGATCCATTTTTCATTTTCCATTGGTTTTGTCTTGTCTTCCTTCACACCTGGTTCCAATCCCATCAATTACATGTTGTGTATTTAACCCTCTGTTTCCCCTCATGTCCTTGTCGGAGATTGTTTTGATTGTATGTGATGTGCTATTTAGTGTTGGTGTGCGACGGGTTTTGTACCCACTTTGTTATTTTGTACATTTTGGTTGTTTTGGAGTTTGGTCAGTATTTATTAAATAACTCCGTTTATACCACGTTTGTTCTCCTGCGCCTGACTTCTCTGCCACGAACACGCACCCCTTACAAACATACAAATTAGGATCTGGCTAAAAATACTTGAATCAGTTGTAGAACCCATTGCCCTTTATGATTGTGAGGTCTGGGGTCCACTCACCAACCAATAATTCACAAAATGAAACAAACACCAAATTGAGACAAATTGCATGCAGAATTCTGCAAAAATATCCTCAGTGTACAACGTAAAACACAAAATAATGCATGCAGAGCATAATTAGGCCGATACCCACTATTATCAAAATCCAGAAAAGTGCAGTTAAATTCTACAACCACCAAAAAGGAAGCGATTCCCAAACCTTCCATAACAAAGCCATCACCTACAGAGAGATGAACCTGGAGAAGAAGTCCCCTAAGCAAGCTGGTCCTGGGGCTCTGTTCATAAACACAAACAGACCCCACAGAGCCCCAGGACAGCAACACAGTTAGACCCAACCAAAACATGAGAAAACAAAAAGATAATTACTTGACACATTGGAAAGAATTAACAAAAAAACAGAGCATGCTACTAGAATGCTATTTGGTCCTAAACAGAGAGTACACAGTGGCAGAATACCTGACCACTGTGACTGACCCAAACTTAAGGAAAGCTTTGACTATGTACAGACTCAGCGAGCATAGCTTTGCTTTTGAGAAAGGCCGCCGTAGGCAGATCTGTCTCTCAAGAGAAGACAGGCTATATGCACACTGCCCACAAAATGAGGTGGAAACTGAGCTGCACTTCCTAACCTCCTGCCTAATGTATGACCATATTAGAGACACATATTTCCCTCAGATTACACAGACTCACAAAGAATTTGAAAACAATCCTTTTTCTACTTTAACTATTTGCACATGAGTGTAATGTGAGTGTAATGTTTACTGTACATTTTTTATTGTTTATTTCACATTTGTTTATGATCTATTTCACTTGCTTTAGCAATGTAAACATGTATCCCGTGTCAATTAAGCCCTTTGAATTGAATTGAGAGAGATACAGAGAGAGAGAGAGAGAGAGAGAGAGAGAGAGAGAGAGAGAGAGAGAGAGAGAGAGAGAGAGAGAGAGAGAGAGAGAGAGAGAGAGAGAGAGAGAGACAGAGAGAGAGAGATACAGAGAGAGATACAGAGAGAGGGAGAGACAGAGAGAGAGAGAGACAGAGAGAGAGAGAGACAGAGAGAGAGACAGAAAGAGAGAAACAGAGAGAGAGAGAGACAGAGAGACAGAGAGAGAGAGACAGAGAGAGTGTGTGTAATGTTTACTGTTAATTTAATATTTTTTATTTCACTTTTGTTTATTAATCCATTTCACTTGCTTTGACAATGTAATCATATGTTTCCCATGTCAATTAAGCCCTTTGAATTGAAAGAGAGAGAGTTACCTGTGGTATAGCTCTTGAGCAGCTTCTCCAGGTGTAGAGCATGACAGCATACTCATGGCCTTCCTCCAGCATCTCATTCTGGGGAGAGAGAACAGACAGAGGGGTTATATCTACACCTATTTATAAATGATGTGGCTAACTGTATGGATAAAAGGCTCAATTGTGCTGCCCTCTTCATTGACCTGTCAAAGGCTTTAGATACTGCTGATCACTCATTGCAAATTCAGAGGCTTTCCTCAATTGGCCGAGACCAGGCTGTATGTAACTGGTTGAAACATGACTTGACAGATAGAACTCAATGTGTGTCTACTGATGGTGTTAAATCAGGTTTCCTGGATATTATGAAAGGTGTCGCGCAGGGGTCGATTTTAGGTCCAGTACATTTTAATGTTTACATTAATAATATTGACTTTCCTGTAAACAATTGTGACCTGCACTTGTATGCGATGATACTGTTGTGTATGTTATTGCCCCCACAGTTGACCAGACTCTACCTGAACTACAGTCTGCCTTCATTGTATTATGATACTGTTGTGTCTGCTATTAGACCCCCAACGTTGACCAGACTCTATCTGAACTACAGTCTGCCTTCATTGTATTACAGAAAACTATTGATCGTGTCACTGCTTCCAAATATCTGAGCATCTGAACAGATGAAAAGCGGTCTTTTAAAAAGCATACTGATGAGTTAGTTACAGTTGAAGTCGGAAGTTTACATACACTTAGGTTGGAGTCATTAAAACTAGTTTTTCAACCACTCCACACATTTCTTGTTAACAAATCGTAGTTTTGGCAAGTCGATTAGGACATCTACTTTGTATGACACAAGTAATTTTTCCAACAACTGTTTACAGACAGATTATTTCACTTATAATTCACTGTATCACAATTCCAGGGGGGCAGAAGTTTACATACACTAAGTTGACTGTGCCTTTAAACAGCTTGGAAAATTCCAGAAATTTATGTCATGGCTTTAGAAGCTTCTGATAGGCTAATTGACATAATTTGAATCAATTGGAGGTGTACCTGTGGATGTATTTCAAGGCCTACCTTAAAACTCAAATCCTTTTTGCTTGACCTCATGGAAAAATCGAAATAAATCAGCCAAGACCTCAGAAAAAAGGTACCACGTTCATCTGTACAAACAATAGTACGCAAGTATAAACACCATGGGACCACACAGCCGTCATATCGCTCAGGAAGGAGACGCGTTCTGTCTCCTAGAAATGAACGTACTTTTGTGCGAAAAGTGCAAATCAATCCCAGAACAACAGCAAAGGACCTTGTGAAGATGCTGGAGGAAACAGGTATAAAGGTATCTATATCCACAGTAAAACGAGTCCTATATCGACATAATCTGAAAGGCCGCTCAGCAAAGCAGAAGCCACTGCTCCAAAACCGCCATAAAAAAGCCAGACTACGGTTTGCAACTGCACTTGGGGACAAAGATCGTACTTTTTGGAGAAATGTCCTCTGGTCTGATGAAACAAAAATAGAACTGTTTGGCCATAATGACCATCGTTATGTTTGGAGGAAAAAGGGGGAAGCTTGCAAGCCGAAGAACACCATCCCCTCCGTGAATCATGGGGGTGGCAGCATCATGTTGTTGGGGTGCTTTGCTGCAGGAGGGACTGGTGCACTTCACAAAATAGATGGCATCATGAGGAAGAGAAAATTATGTGGATATATTGAAGCAACATCTCAAGACATCCGTCAGTAAGTTAAAGCTTGGTTATAAATTGACCCCAAGCATACTTCTAAAGTTGTGGCAAAATGGCTTAAGGACAACAAAGTCAAGGTATTGGAGTGGCCATCACAAAGCCCTGACCCCAATCCTATAGAAAATTTGTGGGCAGAACTGAACAAGTGTGTGCGAGCAAGGAGGCCTACAAACCTGACTCAGTTACACCAGCTCTGTCAGGAGGAATGGGCCAGAATTCACCCAATTTATTGTGGGAAGCTTGTGGAAGGCTACCCGAAACGTTTGACCCAAGTTAAACAATTTAAAGGCAATTCTACCAAATACTAATTGAGTGTATGTAAACTCTTGACCCACTGGGAATGTGATGAAAGAAATAAAAGCTGAAATAAATAATTCTCTCTACTATTATTCTGACATTTCACATTCTTAAAATAAAGCGGTGATCCTAACTGACCTAAGACAGGGAATTTTTACTAGGATTAAATGTCAGTGTCACATTCGTCGTAACATTGAAGAGAGGAGGACCAAGGCGCAGCGTGAAATGAATACATATTTAATAAACGAAGACGAAGAACACTTGACAAACTATACAAAACAACAAACGAACGTGAAGCTATATAACAAATAGTGCTGACACTAAACACTACACATAGACAATCACCCACGAACTACCTAATGAATATGGCTGCCTAAATATGGTTCCCTATCAGAGACAACGATAGACAGCTGCCTCTAATTGAGAACCAATCTAGGCAACCATAGACATACATAAACCTAGACTGAACACTGCCCCATAAACATACAAAACCCCCTAGACAATACAAAACACATACATCCCCCATGTCACACCCTGACCTAACTAAAATAATAAAGAAAACAAAGATAACTAAGGCCAGGGCGTGACAGTCAGGAATTGTAAAAAACTGAGTTTAAATGTTTTTGGCTCAGGCGTATGTAAACTTCCGACTTCAACTGTAATAAGCTGAGAACAAAAATGGGCTTCTTCTATAGAAATAGGTCCTGCCTCTCGGTAAATAGTAGAAAGCAGATTAGGAACATCGATGTTTCTATAGGTCTTAGATAGGGCTGTTGCGGTGACCTTACTACCGCCACACCGGTGGTCACGAGTCATGAAGGCAGTCAAATTCCACATGACATTTTAGTCACGGTAATTAGGCTTCTACAAGCTCTGATGCTGCTTCTGGTCATTGGTAGCCTACCAAACTTGCTAACTGCCTGGTACTCAGCAATCTGTTTTCTAATCACTCTGACATCAATGCAAATGTAATAAAACATCTAATCAAACACTTCATGAGAGCCCATGAGCTCATGTTGTGCAACATTTCTATAGGCTATGCAATTGGCGAGCAAACATAGTGATGGGCTCTACTAAAAAGAGGAGGATCCCATCAGCTTTCTATAGGCTAGGCCTACTATATTTATTTATCAGCTTTCTATAGGCTAGGCCTACTATATTTATTTATCAGTTTTCTATAGGCTAGGCCTAGTATATTTATTTATCAGTTTTCTATAGGCTAGGCCTACTATATTTATTTATCAGTTTTCTATAGGCTAGGCCTAGTATATTTATTTATCAGCTTTCTATAGGCTAGGCCTACTATATTTATTTATCAGCTTTCCTAATATTAAGCACATTGGTTATATTTACAACAGGAGTATAGGCTACCTGGCTGGCATAGATGACATGTATTTTTTCCAGCTGCCCCTGTTGTGCAGGATAATGATCCATTCTAAATCCAAACTAATTTCACACATATATTATTTAGTGTATGTAAAGACAAGATTAAATCAAGCATAGTCTGATGGGTAACAATATTAGCCTATCACTTGTGAATTATATATCACTTGTGAATTATATATCACTTGTGAATTATATATCACTTGTGAATGATACCCAGCTAGTTTGCAGTAAGGAAAACCTGCAGTATAGTCACACACCTCATGTAGCCTAGCCATAGGCCTATATGTTTTAATAAGGTTAGTATCACAACTAAAGTGGCCAAATAACTTCTAAAAATTAAGAACATTAATCTGCTTTACAAGGGGTGTTGAGTCTAACATAAGCAGCGCGTGAGTTTCAAGTTTGGGGAAGAATATTTTCACCATAAAAATGCACCTTTATAATAACAGCATTACCTGCATAATCACATTTGCAGTCACTGTTGATCATGGTGTTTTCCACTAATGGAACATTCACACTCATAGACTATTACCATGTGCTCATTGCTGCTCTTACAATGTGAAGAAACAGACTAATAGTTGATCTACATTTTAAGTTAAACGTTCTGATCTGTTGCGTCAGCCCTAATTGCATAAAAAGTTTTTTTTATTTTTTTTGCTAGTGGTTGTATTCATTTGGGATCTATCGCATCCCACAACTGTCCCAGACTGTTTGGAATATTTATTTCTCACACAGAATAGAATAGGTCGACCTTTGTACTATGGGGATAGTAGACTGACATCGGCTAGCGCTGTTGCTGTTTGTTAGGCTCATCTTGTTGGCTGACGTAAAGATAAATATACAGCTCTAACATCTTCAATATGCGCCTCAGAATTCAATAACAGAGACGCAGTTGTGTCCCCTGATGTGTCCGTCTTCACTTGTAGACTACTTCTTAGCTGAGACGTGAGAAGTGAAGGACCCTGTGAGAAGGACCCGGTCACGTGAAGGGCATTGGCTACATCTGAGAGAGCCATGTGAGTGAGAGGTGCTTCGGTGCGCGGCAGCCGGAATAATAATGATTATATTCAAAGGTGGCATTACGGCCAAACGGGGAGAGTTTGCCAAAAGGCAGCTAAAAGACTCTCAGACCATTAAAAACCAAATTCTCTGGTCTGATGAACCCAAGATTGAACTCTTTGGCCTGAATGCCAAGCGTCATGTCTGGAGGAAACCTGGCACCATCCCTACAGTGAAGCATGGTGGTGGCAGCATCATACTGTGGGTATGTTGTTCACCGGGAGGGACTGGGAGACTAGTCAGGATCAAGGGAAAGTTGAACGGAGCAAAGTACAGAGAGATCCTCAGACTGGGGCGAAGGTTCACCTTCCAACAAGACAACGACTCTAAGCACATAGCCAAGTCAACACAGGAGTGGCTTCGGGACAAGTCTCTGAATGTCTTTGAGTGGCCCAGCCAGAGCACGGACTAGAACCCATCGAACATCTCTGGAGAGACCTGAAAGTAGCTGTGCAGCAACGCTCCTCATCCAACCTGACAGAGCTTGAGAGGATCTGCAGAGAAGAATGGGAGAAACTCCCCAAATACAGGTGTGCCAAGCTTGTAGCGTCATACCCAACAAGACTTGAGGCTGTAATCGCTGCTAAAGGTGCTTCAATAAAGTACTGAGTAAAGGGTCTGAATACTGATGTAAATGTGATTCTAAAACCTGTTTTTGCTTTATCATTATGGGATATTGTGTATAGATTGATGAGGGGGGAAAAACGATGTAATCAATTTTAGAATAAGGTAACCTAACAAAATGTGGAAAAAGTCAAGGGGTCTGAATACTTTCCGAATGCACTGTATGTTTCCAACATAGAATAGTTATAGTGTGTGATAAAATGTCTGCTGTGTAATATCTCCTCACATGCATTCACTACGGTGAATATTCTCCGGTGTAAAATATACTCTTTTACCAAAACAGGAAACACAGGTCTCATTGGAAAACAGATGCCTCAACTGAATGGAACTTCCTGATTGAAATCAAGTTGATTTAAAAGACAGTTTCCTCTTCTTTGTCAGTCAAATCACACTCCCCATTAATTCCATTCAGGAAGAGAAGGTCTAGCTTAGTGACTGCCTGATTCATCCCTCGGTGTGTGTGTGTGTGTTCTGTATGTGTGTGTCAACACAAACTGCTAACCAGGCCAAGCCTCAGATTGAAAATGACGATAAAACACCCCAACACCAAAAACACAAGGCTCTCTCTCTCTCTCTCTGTGTGTGTGTGTGTGTGTGCATGTGCATGTGCATGTGCATGTGCATGTGCATGTGCATGTGCATGTGTATGTGTATGTGAGTGAGTGAGTGCGTGCGTGCGTGCACGAGTGAGTGAGTGAGTGAGTGAGTGAGTGAGTGAGTGAGTGAGTGAGTGAGTGAGTGCGGGCCAAGCCAAGAGTTGAGAATGATGATGATGCTAGGGAAGCATTACCTAACTGTTCCCATCGAAAAACAAAAGTATGCTCCTGTCCACAAAGTACATAGGCCCAAATCCAAACCTCTCCCTCAGTCCTCTCCCTCGGCCCCATTCCAAACCAATCCCTCCACATTGCCTACTCACCATGCTAGAGTGGACAGTTGCCTGCTCGATGTAGCGAGCTATCCCCGTCACAAACGCATTCCTGTCCTCAAAGTTGGTATCGAAGTTAGCCTAGAGAGAAAGACAAAGACAGAGTTGAGTACTGTTGCAATTCATTTGAAAACTCAGACGTGTGTGTGTGTGTGTGTGTGTGTGTGTGTGTGTGTGTGTGTGTGTGTGTGTGTGTGTGTGTGTGTGTGTGTGTGTGTGTGTGTGTGTGTGTGTGTGTGTGTGTGTGTGTGTGTGTGTGTGTACCTGGTACATGATGGATGAGGGCGGAGGTTCGATGCAGGGCTGCTGGTCAGGGAGAGGCAGCTCCTCCAACAGATCCACGTTAGACAGAGCATCCTCCAGGGTCACGTGGGTCGTCATGGTTACAAGAGGTCACTCACACAACCGGCCAGTCTGACAGAGAGACACACAGACTGACATTAAATGTCACTTTTGTTTATCCATTTCACTTGCTTTGGCAATGTAAACATTTGTTTCCCATGCCAACAAAGCCCCTTAAAATGAGATGAATTGAATTGAATTGAATTGAATTGAGAGAGAGAGAAACCTGTCAGTAAAAAAAAGAAGAGGACAAATCCTAATCTATAATGAGTGTAGACTCCATCACCAGGAAAACTGTCATACACTGTCTGGTATTCACTTTCATTTCCTCTTTAGGAACCACTTGCTACAGCACATATCTATCTGTCTGTCTGTGTACGTGTAACCTGTCTGTCTGTCTGTGTACCTGTAACCTGTCTGTCTGTCTGTCTGTCTGTGTACCTGTAACCTGTCTGTCTGTCTGTCTGTGTACCTGTCTGTCTGTCTGTCTGTCTGTCTGTGCACCTGTAACCTGTAACATGTCTGTCTGTGCATCTGTAACATGTCTGTCTGTCTGTGCACCTGTAACATGTCTGTCTGTCTGTGCACCTGTAACCTGTACGTCTGTCTGTCTGTCTGTGCACCTGTAACCTGCATGTCTGCATGTGCACCTGTAACCTGCATGTCTGTCTGTGCACCTGTAACCTGTACGTCTGTCTGTCTGTCTGTGCACCTGTAACATGCATGTCTGCCTGTGCACCTGTAACCTGCATGTCTGCCTGTGCACCTGTCAGTCTGTCTATCTGTCTGTCTGTCCACCTGCAACCTGTCTCTCTGTCTGTGTACCTGTCAGTCTGTCTGTCTGTAAATCTGCAACCTGTCTCTCTGTCTGTTTACCTGTCAGTCTGTCTGTCTGTCCACCTGCAACCTGTCTCTCTGTCTGTGCACCTGTATGTTTGTCTGTCTGTATGTGCACCTGTAACTTGACTGTCTGTCTGTGCATCTGTCACCTGTACGTCTGTCTGTCTGTCTGTGCACCTGTACGTTTGTCTGTCTGTATGTGCACCTGTAACCTGTCTGTCTGTGCACCTGTAACCTGTCTGTCTGTGCACCTGTAACCTGTCTGTCTGTGCACCTGTATATCTGTCTGTCTGTCTGTGCACCTGTAACCTGTCTGTCTGTCTGTGCACCTGTAACCTGTCTGTCTGTCTGTCTGTCTGTCTGTCTGTCTGTCTGTCTGTCTGTCTGTCTGTGTGCTTCCTGTCTATATCAACACAGTTCAGGGGGGGTGGGCACGTTTCCCTTTTACAACTGATGTCATCAGAGAAACAACCTTTGTGTCTCCAGTGTTGTAACGCTAGACAACGCTATCCTTCTGAGTAGGAGGAGAGCAGCAGTACACTGACTCTAACTGTCTGTCAGGCCACTGCTGAATGTACGTAGCACACTGGTACATGATGGTGTTCTGTCTGCTCTGCACTGAAACCAAACAGCTGAGTCGGTTAATTCACCTGCAGACAGTCATTAACACTTGACTGAAGATGGATAAAAATAGTGCAGAAAGGCACATCAATAGCTAACCAAACAAAGGTGTTCCTAATCAATCAATCAATTACAGTATTGCTCTCTTGCACATAGAAGCCTTGTATAGTGGACTGTTTAGAAGACCATAGACCCTTACAGCCAGTCTGGTCTGGGTCTGAGCAGGAACAGACCCTTACAGCCAGTCTGGTCTGGGTCTGAGCAGGAACAGACCCTTACAGCCAGTCTGGTCTGGGTCTGAGCAGGAACAGACCCTTACAGCCAGTCTGTTCTGGGTCTGAGCAGGAACAGACCCTTACAGCCAGTCTGGTCTGGGTCTGAGCAGTAACAGACCCTTACAGCCAGTCTGGTCTGGGTCTGAGCAGGAACAGACCCTTGCAGCCAGTCTGGTCTGGGTCTGAGCAGGAACAGACCCTTACAGCCAGTCTGGTCTGGGTCTGAGCAGGAACAGACTCTTACAGCCAGTCTGGTCTGGGTCTGAGCAGGAACAGACCCTTACAGCCAGTCTGGTCTGGGTCTGAGCAGGAACAGACCCTTACAGCCAGTCTGGTCTGGGTCTGAGCAGGAACAGACCCTTACAGCCAGTCTGGTCTGGGTCTGAGCAGGAACAGACCCTTACAGCCAGTCTGGTCTGGGTCTGAGCAGGAACAGACCCTTACAGCCAGTCTGGTCTGGGTCTGAGCAGGAACAGACCCTTACAGCCAGTCTGGTCTGGGTCTGAGCAGGAACAGACCCTTACAGCCAGTCTGGTCTGGGTCTGAGCAGGAACAGACCCTTACAACCAGTCTGGTCTGGGTCTGAGCAGGAACAGACCCTTACAGCCAGTCTGGTCTGGGTCTGAGCAGGAACAGACCCTTACAGCCAGTCTGGTCTGGGTCTGAGCAGGAACAGACTCTTACAGCCAGTCTGGTCTGGGTCTGAGCAGGAACAGACCCTTACAACCAGTCTGGTCTGGGTCTGAGCAGGAACAGACCCTTACAGCCAGTCTGGTCTGGGTCTGAGCAGGAACAGACCCTTACAGCCAGTCTGGTCTGGGTCTGAGCAGGAACAGACCCTTACAGCCAGTCTGGTCTGGGTCTGAGCAGGAACAGACTCTTACAGCCAGTCTGGTCTGGGTCTGAGCAGGAACAGACCCTTACAGCCAGTCTGGTCTGGGTCTGAGCAGGAACAGACCCTTACAGCCAGTCTGGTCTGGGTCTGAGCAGGAACAGACCCTTACAGCCAGTCTGGTCTGGGTCTGAGCAGGAACAGACCCTTACAGCCAGTCTGGTCTGGGTCTGAGCAGGAACAGACCCTTACAGCCAGTCTGGTCTGGGTCTGAGCAGGAACAGTGTGTCTACGTCCCAAATGCCACCCTACATAGTGCAATATATAGGAAATTGGGAGCCATTTGGGGCGACCGACTGTGTCTGGCCCGGGGCCTGGCCTACATATCATGTGCCTCTCAGGAGTGTGTTTTTACATCTGCTCTGACACACAGGGGCTGACATGACTGATAAGATGCTTAATCTCCTACAGCCAGAAGGAACAGTGGGGGAGATAAAGGAGAGTAAGAAGGGAAAGGGTGAAGAGGAAAGAGGGGGAAGAGGGGAGAGGGGGAAGAGGGGAGAGGGGGAAGAGGAAAGAGGGTGAAGAGGGGAGAGGGGGAAGAGGGGAGAGGGGGAGGAGGGGAGAGGGAGAAGAGGGGAGAGGGAGAAGAGGGGAGAGGGAGAAGAGGGAAGAGGGTGAAGAGGAAAGAGGGGGAAGAGGGGAAGAGGGGAGAGGGGGAAGAGGGGAGAGTGGGGGGAAGAGGGGAGAGGGTGAAGCGGGTGAAGAGGGTGAAGAGGGGAGATGGTGGAGAGGGTGAAGAGGGGAGAGGGTGAAGGGGGGAGGGTGAAGCGGGAAGAGGGTGAAGAGGGGAGAGGGTGGAGAGGGGAGAGGGTGAAGTGGGAAGAGGTTGACGAGGGGAGAGGGTGAAGGGGAGATGGTGAAGGGGGGAGATGATGAAGAGGGGAATGGGTGAAGAGGGGAGAGGGTGAAGAGGGGAGAGGGTGAAGAGGGAAGAGGGGGAAGAGGGTGAAAAGGGAAGAGGGTGAAGAGGGGAGAGGGGGAAGAGCGGAGATGGTGAAGGGGGGAGATGGTGAAGAGGGGGAAAGGGTGAAAGGGGGAGATGGTGAAGAGGGAAGAGGGTATAGAGGGGAGAAGGGTGAAGGGTAAAGGGTGAAGGGGGAGAGGGTGAAGGGTGAAGGGGGGAGAGGGTGAATGGTGAAGGGGGAGAGGGTGAAGGGGGGAGAGGGTGAAGAGGGGAGAGGGTGAAGAGGGGAGAGGGTGAAAAGGGGAGAGGGTGGAGGGGGAGAGGGTGAAAAGGGGAGAGGGTAAAGAGGGGAGAGGGTGAAGGGGGAAGAGGGTGAAGAGGGTGAAGAGGGGAGAGGGTATAGAGGGAAGAGGGTATAGAGGGAAGAGGGTGAAGAGGGTGAAAAGGGGAGAGGGTGAAAAGGGAAGAGGGTGAAGTGGGAATATGGTGAAGAGGGAAGATGGTGAAGAGGGGGAAAGGGTGGAGAGGGTGATGAGGGGAGAGGGTGAAAAGGGAAGAGGGTGAAAAGGGGAGAGGGTGAAAAGGGGAGAGGGTGAAAAGGGGAGAGGGTGAAGAGGGGAGAGGGTGAAGTGGGAATATGGTGAAGAGGGAAGATGGTGAAGCGGGTGAAGAGGGTGAAGCGGGTGAAGAGGGTGAAGAGGGGAGATGGTGAAGGGGGGAGATGGTGAAGAGGGGGAAAGGGTGGAGAGGGTGATGAGGGGAGAGGGTGAAAAGGGAAGAGGGTGAAAAGGGGAGAGGGTGAAAAGGGGAGAGGGTGAAGAGGGGAGAGGGTGAAGTGGGAATATGGTGAAGAGGGAAGATGGTGAAGCGGGTGAAGAGGGTGAAGCGGGTGAAGAGGGTGAAGAGGGGAGATGGTGAAGGGGGGAGATGGTGAAGAGGGGGAAAGGGTGGAGAGGGTGATGAGGGGAGAGGGTGAAAAGGGAAGAGGGTGAAGAGGGAAGAGGGTGAAGAGAGTGAAGGGGGTGAAGAAGATGAAGAGTGAAGTGGGTGAAGAGGGGGGAGAGGGTGAAGAAGGGAGATGGTGAAGAGGGGAAAGGGTGAAGGGGGGAGATGGTGAAGAGGGAAGAGGGTATAGAGGGGAGAAGGGTGAAGGGTAAAGGGTGAAGGGGGGAGAGGGTGAAGGGTGAAGGGGGGAGAGGGTGAATGGTGAAGGGGGAGAGGGTGAAGGGGGGAGAGGGTGAAGAGGGGAGAGGGTGAAAAGGGGAGAGGGTGAAAAGGGGAGAGGGTGAAGGGGGAGAGGGTGAAAAGGGGAGAGGGTGAAGAGGGGAGAGGGTGAAGAGGGGAAGAGGGTGAAGAGGGTGAAGAGGGGAGAGGGTATAGAGGGAAGAGGGAAGAGGGTATAGAGGGGAGAGGGTGAAGAGGGTGAAGAGGGGAGAGGGTGAAGGGGGGAGAGGGTGAAGAGGGGAGAGGGTGAAGAGGGTGAAGAGGGGAGAGGGTGAAGGGGGGAGAGGGTGAAGAGGGGAGAGGGTGAAGAGGGGAGAGGGTGAAGGGTGAAGGGTGAAGGGGAGAGAGGGTGAAGGGTGAAGGGGGGAGAGGGTGAAGGGTGAAGGGGAGAGAGGGTGAATGGTGAAGGGGGGAGAGGGTGAAGGGTGAAGGGGGGAGAGGGTGAAGAGGGGAGAGGGTGAAGAGGGGAGAGGGTGAAAAGGGGAGAGGGTGAAAAGGGGAGGGTGAAGAGGGGAGAGGGTGAAGAGGGTATAGAGGGGAGAGGGTGAAGAGGGGAGAGGGTGAAGGGGGAAGAGGGTGAAGAGGGTGAAGAGGGGAGAGGGTATAGAGGGAAGAGGGTATAGAGGTGAGAGGGTGAAGAGGTGGAGAGGGTGAAGAGGGTGAAGAGGGGAGAGGGTATAGAGGGGAGAGGGTATAGAGGGGAGAGGGTATAGAGGGGTGAGGGTGAAGGGGGAGAGGGTGAAGGGGGAGAGGGTGAAGAGGGGAGAGGGTGAAGAGGGGAGAGGGTGAAGAGGGGAGAGGGTGATGGGGGGAGGGTGATGGGGGGAGAGTGTGAAGGAGGGAGAGGGTGAAGAGGGGAGAGGGTGAAAAGGGGAGAGGGTGAAGAGGGGAGAGGGTAAAGAGGGGAGAGGGTGAAGAGGGGAGAGGGTGAAGAGGGGAGAGGGTGAAGAGGGGAGAGGGTATAGAGGGGAGAGGGTGAAGGGGGGAGAGTGTGAAGGAGGGAGAGGGTGAAGAGGGGAGAGGGTATAGAGGGTATAGAGGGGAGAGGGTGAAGGGGGGAGAGGGTGAAGGGGGAGAGGGTAAAGAGGGGAGAGGGTATAGAGGGGAGAGGGTGAAGGGGGAGAGGGTGAAGAGGGGAGAGGGTGAAGAGGGGAGAGGGTGAAGAGGGGAGAGGGTGAAGAGGGGAGAGGGTATAGAGGGGAGAGGGTGAAGAGGGGAGAGGGTGAAGAGGGGAGAGGGTGAAGAGGGGAGAGGGTGATGGGGGGAGAGGGTGAAGAGGGGAGAGGGTGAAGAGGGAAGAGGGTGAAAAGGGGAGAGGGTGAAGAGGGGAGAGGGTGAAGAGGGAAGAGGGTGAAGAGGGGAGAGGGGGAAGAGGGTGAAGAGGGGGAAGAGGGTGAAGAGGGAAGAGGGTATAGCGGGAAGAGGGTATAGAGAGGAGAGGGTGAAAACACAGCAAGCAAGTGTAATAACTACACACACAATTGGTTTAGGAATCGGTTGATCCAATACAGACACATTCCTTCATCTTTCATTAGCTTCAGCCCAACATACACACACACAGTCTCTGATAATCTACCAAGGAAAGGGCTGAAAATAGCCCATATAAATATATTAATATATGTAGCCTTAGAAATAAGGTTCATGAAACCTATAACTTGCTAACATCAGATAACATTGATATACTGGCCATCTCCGAAGCTCACTTAAATCATTCCTTTGATGATACAGCAGTAGCAATACAGTGATAACGTTTATAGAAAAAACAGGAATGCCTATGGGGGAGGTGTTTCTGTATATGTTCAGAGCCATATTCCTGTAAAGCTTAGAGAGGATCTCATGTCTAATGCTGTTGAAGTGTTGTGGTTGCATATTAACCTGCCTCATCTAAAGCCTCTTATTTCGGGGTGCTGCTATAGGCCACCAAATGCTAACAGTGCTGCTAAGTGCTAACGGTGCTGCTAAGTGCTAACGGTGCTGTTAAGTGCTAACGGTGCTGCTAAGTGCTAACGGTGCTGTTAAGTGCTAACGGTGCTGCTAAGTGCTAACAGTGCTGTTAAGTACTAACGGTGCTGCTAAGTGCTAACGGTGCTGTTAAGTGCTAACGGTGCTGCTAAGTGCTAACGGTGCTGCTAAATGCTAACAGTGCTGCTTAGTGCTAACGGTGCTGCTAAGTGCTAACAGTGCTGTTAAGTGCTAACAGTGCTGCTAAGTGCTAACAGTTAGTATTTGGATAACAAGTGTGCCATGCTTGATAATGTGTGTGATGGTAACAGAGATGTCTATTTTCTACCAATAGTGTTGGATCTGTGACATCCACTTGAATTGATCATATCTTCACTAACGCTGCAGAGCTTTGCTTCAAAGCAATATCATTTTGCATTGGCTGTAGTGACCAGAACATTGTGGCAATAACAAGGGAAGCCAGTGCCAAAGGTTGGGCCTAAAGTAATTTATAAGAGATCATACAAAAACAAATCGAAAGGAGTGTGTGTCTACAGGCGTGGAAGGAAGCTAAAGTGATTCCACTGCCTAAAAATAGTAAAGCACCTTTGCTGACTAACAGCCACCCAATCAGTTTGCTGCCTGTTCTGAATAAACTGACGGAGAGGATTGTGTTTGAGCAAATACAATGCTATTTTTCAGAGAACAAGTCAACTACTGACTTTCAGCATGCATATAGAGAAGGGCACTCAACTTGTACTGCTCTGACTCAGATGACTGATGATTGGTTAAGATAAATGGATAATTAGATTTCAGTGCAGCCTTTGATATTATTGATCATAAATTATTGAAAAAACAAACTTTCTATGGCTTTACATCACCTGCCATCGCATGGTTGGAGAGTTACTTATCCAATAGAACCCAGAGAATGTTCTTCAATGGAAGCTTCTCCATCATCAGACATATGTCTGTGCGGTGTCCCGCAGGCCGTTACGCTCTATTTTTACAATTGATTTGCCACTGGTCCTACACGAAGCTAAACTCAGCAAAAAAAAGAGACATCCTCTCACTGCCAACTGCGTTTATTTTCAGCAAACTTAACATGTGTAAATATTTGTATGAACATAAGATTCAACAAATGAGACATAAACTGAAGAAGTTCACATGTGACTAACAGACATGTGACTAACAGACATGTGACTAACAGAAATTGAATAATGTGTCCCTGAAGAAAGGGGGGGGTGTCAAAATCAAAAGCAACAGTCAGTATCTGGTGTGGCCACCAGCTGCATTAAGTGCTGCAGTGCATCTCCTCCTCATGGACTGCACCAGATTTGCCAGTTCTTGCTGTGAGATGTTACCCCACTCTTCCACCAAGGCACCTGCAAGTTCCCAGACATTTCTGGGGGGAATGGCCCTAGCCCTCACCCTTCGATCCAACAGGTCTCAGACGTGCTCAATGGGACTGAGGCTCTTCACTGGCCACGGCAGAACACTGACATTCCTGTCTTGCAGGAAATCACGCACAGAACAAGCAGTATGGCTTTTGGCATTGTCATGCTGGAGGGACATGTCAGGATGAGCCTGCAGGAAGGGTACCACATGAGGGAGGAGGAAGTCTTCCCTGTAATGCACAGAGTTGAGATTGCCTGCAATGTCAACAAGCTCAGTCCAATGATGCTGTGACACACCGGCCCAGACCATGACGGACCCTCCACCTCCAAATCGATCCCGCTCCAGAGTACAGGCCTTGGTGTTACGCTCATTCCTTCGACAATAAACTCTAATCCGACCATCACCCCTGGTGAGACAAAACCGCGACTCGTCAGTGAAGAGCACTTTTTGCCAGTCCTGACTGGTCCAGCGACGGTGGGTTTATGCCCATTGGCGACGTTGTTGCCGGTGATGTCTGGTGAGGACCTGCCTTACAACAGCCCTACAAGCCCTCAGTCCAGCCTCTCTCAGTCTATTGCGGACAGTCTGAGCACTGATGGAGGGATTGTGCGTTCCTGGTGTAACTCAGGCAGTTGTTGTTGCCATCCTGTACCTGTCTCGCAGGTGTGATGTTCGGATGTACCGATCCTATGCAGGTGTTGTTACACGTGGTCTGCCACTACGAGGACGATCAGCTGTCCGTCCTGTCTCGCTGTAGCGCTGTCTTAGGCGTCTCACAGTACGGACATTGCAATTTATTGCCCTGGCCACATCTGCAGTCCTCATGCCTCCTTGCACCATGCCTATGGCACGTTCACTCAGATGAGCAAGGACCCTGGGCATCGTTCTTTTGGTGTTTTTCAGAGTCAGTAGAAAGGCCTCTTTAGTGTCCTAACTGTGACCTTACTGTCTGTAAGCTGTTAGTGTCTTAACAACCGTTCCACAGGTGCATATTCATTAATTGTTCATGGTTCATTGAATAAGTATGGGAAAGTGTTTAAACCCTTTACAATGAAGATCTGTGAAGTTATTTGGATTTTTACAAATTATCTTTGAAAGACAGGATCCTGAAAAAGGGACGTTTCTTTTTTTGCTGAGTGTAGAATGACTATGTATGTGAATTATTCCACACTCTACATGTCAGCAAGCAAAGCCAGAGATCACTGAAATTCTAAATAAGGAGTTACAGTCAGTATCAGAATGGGTGATTAATAATAAACGGGTCATAAATACACCTAAAAGTAAAAGCATTGTATTTGGTTCAAAACCTGCTCTAAGACCTAAACCTCAACTGGAGTTGTGCATAAAGAGTGTGACCATTGAGAAAGTTTAGGAAGCTAAACTCCTAGGTATAACATTGGATGGTCAATTATCATGGTCAAATCATATTAATAAAGTTGTTGTGAAGATGGGGAGGGGTATGTTTTATATAAAAAACGATGTTCTGCATTTTTGATACAAAAATTAACTGTACTAGTTGTTCAGGCTCTGATCTTGTCCCATCTTGATTACTGTCTCGTAATATGGTGAAGTACGGCAAAGAAAGACCAAGAAAAGCAGCAGCTGTCTCAAAACAGAGCAGCACACCTTGCCCTTAATTAACTGACCATCAGTGGAGGCTGCTGAGGGGAGAGTGGCTCATAATAATGGATGGAATGGAATATAATGGATGGAATGGAGTACAATGGATGGAATGGAGTACAATGGCTGGAATGGAGTACAATGGATGGAATGGAGTATAATGGATGGAATGGAGTACAATGGATGGAATGGAGTATAATGGATGGAAGGGAGTATAATGGATGGAATGGAGTATAATGGATGGAATGGAGTATAATGGATGGAATGGAGTACAATGGATGGAATGGAGTATAATGGATGGAATGGAGTACAATGGATGGAATGGAGTATAATGGATGGAATGGAGTATAATGGATGGAATGGAGTACAATGGCTGGAATGGAGTATAATGGATGGAATGGAGTACAATGGATGGAATGGAGTATAATGGATGGAATGGAGTATAATGGATGGAATGGAGTACAATAGCACGGTATCAAACTCATGAAAAACATGTTTTTGATACCATTCCATTTACTCCATTCCAGCCATTATTATGCGCTGGAATGCACACACAGAACTAACATCAACAACATGCAGGCCAGTCTTTCCTGGTTGAGGGTCGATGAGAGATTAACTGCTTCTCTTGTAGTTTTTATGAGAAATATTACTGTGATGAAAATTCCACATTGACTACATAATCAAATACTATTCTGCTCAAACACCCATAAATACCCCACAAGATATGCCACCAGAGGTCTCTTCACAGCCCGCTAGTCCAAAACGAATTCACGGCAATGCACAGTTTTAAAGAGCCATGATCGCATCAAACTCCCTGCCATCTCCAACTACTCAAGCAAACAGCAAAATTAGCTTTAAAAAACGGATTAAACCACAACTCATGGAAAGGCGGGGTTATGAATGGACACGCACACATTTTTTTGTTGCTGTACTGTTTGTATTATGTCTTGTTTGTCATTGTATTCAAAATGTGTGTGACCGTCCTTGTCTATCAGTGTTTTGTTACCTGTCATGTTCTGTGTTTTTTGCAGACCCCAGAAAAAGTAGCTGCTGCTTCTGTAAAAGTTCCTGGGGATCCAAATAAACAAATCTGTCAAGTGTTACAGTCGAATAAAGTAAAATGGTTATTAATTATTTGAGTGTGGGAAAAATAATTAACTTGAGGTTGGAGAATCCATTGCCTACATAACGGAAGTGGATGAACATGTCATCCGTGCATCAGTCTAGAACAGCATCATGAGGCCTGGGTTGGAAGGACGCATTTTACAATGAAAATGTGTCTACATTGATATTTGTAAACCTGCCTTTTGTCAACGAGGTGACGCTTAACGGATATATTGTGACGAATTGCTGATAGGAGTTTAAGTGGGCTATTAGAACACAATCAAAACTATAAAGAATTTAGTCGACGGGTAGACTACACGTTAGAGAACTAATCTCCACTAGTTGTAACCAATGTATCTCTCGGAACATTTCACTATAACATGATATAATTGTATATAATTGTTTTATTATAAGACAAAATGCATTGTGTGATATTCATATCACCCGTAGCCTATTTTCATGTAAAAATATTTCCCTACAGACACTGCCACACGCAAAACCTCGTTCAACCCACCCATCTGTCGGAGTATGATGCTATCAATACACTGCCTAAAATAACGGGGTGGTTCATTCATATCACCGAATAAGTGAAGAGGCAAACGACCGCAAAAATGAAAGAATCCGATGTGTTTATTTGTTATCGATGTTTTAAAAAATGGGAGAAGAAAATACGTTAATTGCTTCCAATGGTACAGTGATGGGGGGCCATGCAAGATATGGGAAATAGAGCAGGTTCTGTACATCTATCGCAGCCTCCGGTCGATAAGGGAGTTTAGGCTACCCGCACATCTTTGCCGTGCGCTGGCAACATATTCCGCTACATTTTGAACATACCTGCAACTTGCATGTCCGTCCAGGATAATGAGGGCGGACAATGTCTCACTGTGCGACGAAAATCCAATGTTTTATTGAAGTTTTTCTGGCCTTTTCCCCGATTGATGCTCTAGTTTCTCTCAGCGCACAGCCGAATAATCCACCCCACACAAAGAGCAGAAAATGGCTGCAAGTGTATTTCCTTAAAGAGACAGTCACTCACACAGGCAGGAGGATGGAACTGTGGTGCTGAATATGGCCAATGTTGTTGCACAGAACGACACTCAAAACGCCTTGCGATGGGGCTTTTGTATCGTCAAAATGAAATAATGTATTTGCAATTTCGTCTATATGTCGCTATTCGCTACAAACTATTCCCCTTGAAATCATATTATAACTATTAGGCCTACATTGAAACGTGCTGCACATTCTTCCCCAGGTCCATTTGATTAGATATTGCAGGATATTACTTACTTACCATGCACCGCACAGTCACCACTCAATGACCCAGTTTTCATGACAGAGATGGTGTCAAACTTTGATCACATCAACTGCACAGATTACAGCGTCCTTGACAGGACTGTATAGGCCTAGTATGCTATTTTATAGGCACAAGTGTTCTTAGAAGTAAAGAAAATATTTTTAGAATTTAGTTCAGTCACCTTACAATGGATTGTATATAGAGGTTTAGTAGAATAGGCCTAAAACTGCATACTGGATGGAGTTTTCTCTGTAGGTGACGTTCTATCTACTGTATATTTATATCTATCTATATGTCGATCTATATCCATCTATCTATTCTATCAGGTCTATCTATACTCCCACAGAGGTCCTATATGTAATTCTGTGTATACTCTCTGCCTGACAGGGTATTACTATGCCAGTATGGGTACCCAGTCAGACCTCGTTGTCACAGCAACCAGAGCAGGCATGTAGGGCTGTCAGGAACCACAGACTTAGAATACGTTCATACTTTATCAGGGCTCAGTTTGTGTGTGTGTGTGTGTGTGTGTGTGTGTGTGTGTGTGTGTGTGTGTGTGTGTGTGTGTGTGTGTGTGTGTGTGTGTGTGTGTGTGTGTGTGTGTGTGTGTGTGCACATCTGCCTGAGAAGCCTAGATACATTTAAACCACCTACAATTACTGTATTGACAAGTGAACTATTATGAGTATTATGCATTGTGGTTATTTAGTTTTAGGACGGCAGGAGCCTGCTATACAGAGATCCTAGTGCGTAAGGACGTATGTAGAAGGGTGATGGGAATAGCCTACATTATGACATCATGTGAGTAAATGTATTGTGATGGACAGTCAGACTTGGAACGACAGACAGGGAAATCAAACAACAGTACGCTTATGAAACAACGAATAAACACAATAGACTGAAACAAGAAATCAAGACACGAGAGAAGTAGACTTCTTCATTTTATAAAAAATATGGTTGCTATAAAAAAAGTAAGAAATAGAAACTAGAAGGAAGTTAATAAATAACATAAATACAGCTAGCTAAGTCTTTTTTGTATAGTATCTTCAGTTTTATTGAGCAAATGATTCTTCCATGATTTACCCCGGATAGCTAGTTAGCAGACTAGGTTTGGTTGAATAGCTTGTCCATTCAGGCTCAGAGGTCTGACAGAGAGGCCAGCTCGTGCAGCAGGAGAGCAAAGGATGGTCGGTCCTCTGGTTTCTACACAGGAATAGAGGAATGACAAGACATTATGCTTAAAACACGAGCTACACTAAGATCACAGGTGAACCAACCTACCAAGCTGAATCACTAAGATCACAGGTGAACCAACCTACCAAACTGAATCACTAAGGTACAGGTGAACCAACCTACCAAGCTGAATCAGTAAGGTACAGGTGAACCAACCTACCAAGCTGAATCAGTAAGGTACAGGTGAACCAACCTACCAAACTGAATCACTAAGGTACATGTGAACCTACCTACCAAGCTGAATCACTAAGGTACAGGTGAACCAACCTACCAAACTGAATCACTAAGGTACAGGTGAACCAACCTACCAAACGGAATCACTAAGGTACAGGTGAACCAACCTACCAAACTGAATCACTAAGGTACAGGTAAGTCTGTCTACTGCAGCATTTCCCAAACCCCAAGGGGTGCATATTTTGTTTTTTACACTAGCATGGATTTTTTGCTCTAACAATACACAGCTGATTCAAATAATCAAAGCTTGATGATGAGTTGATTATTTGAATCAGCTGTGTATTGCTAGGGCAAAATATGAAATTTGGGGTCCCGAGGACAGAGTTTGGGAAACCTACCCACCCTACCCATCCACACACACAAACCCATACTACACCCACACCCACACACTACACCCACCCACACACACCTTACCCACCCACACTACACCCACCCACACCCACCCACACACACCTTACCCACCCACACTACACCCACCCACACCCCCCCACACACACCTTACCCACCCACACTACACCCACCCACACTACACCCACCCACCCACACTACACTAACAGTAGAGGTGAGTCAGTAGGCTACAGGTGTGAACCAGGTAGGTCCTTCCCACCCACCTCCTTCCAGCACCACTCCATGAGGAGGTGCACAGCCTCTGGGGCCTGTCTGGGTTTCAGCAGCCTCAGGCCTGCATTCAGGGCCTCCACCACCTCACCGTTAGACCGGTTCTCATAGGGCAGACGCCCCTCAGTATACACCTCCCACATACACACACCTGGAGGAGAGGTGAGGAGGGGAGGAGAGGAGGAGGAGGAAAGGAGAGGATTTAACATTCTTTCATCATACCTCTAGTATACATTTTCTAAGTTTGAAGAAGCTCAGTGTCTGACCATGCACAACAGTCTCAGAGAGGATGAATAAATCTACCAAAGGACCAGATGTCAGACTTGCTGCTGAACTTGCAGTACTTGATGACCTCAGGAGAAGACCACTTGATGGGGAACTTAGAGCCCTGAGAGCTGGTGTACTGGTCATCTAGAACAAACCTGGTAGGACAGGACAGGGGAGGAAAGGACACATGGTTATCTGTGTGAGTCTCTGCAGCTTCCATGGACAGATACACAGTGCCCCCTGTAGAGAAGTCTGACCCTTTAACACACCGGTGGTAGTTTCCCTGTCAGGGTGGGTCACTGGTTCAAGTCTTCACCCTGAATCACCATATATTCTGGCCTTTATCAATAGGCATCAACCAGTCTGTCACAAACTCACCTGGTCATTCCAAAATCAGACACCTTCACCACGTTGTTGCAGGAGACCAGACAGTTTCTGGCTGCCTGTGAAGGTTGGGTTCAGAACACACACTTATGATCTGCAGTAGTTTGTCCATCTTCTATACTATACACTCCATTATCACTGAAAATACATCTAGGCCTTAAGAGATGTCTTACAGTTCCTTGATGTTTCAGCCAGTGAGGTAAAACAACCATTTCTAAGCTGTTCTGTGTTTTCTTTCTATAAATTCATTTACATTTTCTCTGTAAAGTGTGTTGAGATTTGTGAAATGCACTTAAAAAAAATTGTGACTAAACAAGCTCAAACACGCATGTACACGCTCATAAACACATATGTTCAGGTCTTTGGGTGGGTTACCAGGTCTCTGTGGATGAAGTTGTTGCTCTCCAGGTATGCCATCCCTTCACTGATGTCCAGACACATCCCCAGTAGGGTGTCCTGAGACATACGCCCCCTCCTGGCTCGGAGGTAGTCTGACAGGCAGCCCTGCTCCATCAACTCAAACACCAGACACATGGGAGAATGCTGGGTACACACACCATACAGCTGCACCAGCTTACAGTGGGACAGCATCCTGCAACACGCACGCACACACACACACGCCACGCACGCACACACACACACACACACACACACACACACACACACACACACACACACACACACACACACACACACACACACAGACACAGACACAGACACACACACACACACACACACACACACACACACACACACACACACACACGCCATCCACACACACACACACACACACACACACACACACACACACACACAAACACACACACACACGCACGCGCACACACACGCCACGCACACACACACACCCACACACACGCCACACACACGCCACACACACACATGCCACACACACACACGCCACACACACACACATACACGCCATACACACACACACACACACACACACACACACACACACACACAGAGACACAGACACACACACACACACACACACACACACACACACACACACACACACACACACACACGCCATAAACACACACACACACACACACACACACACACACACACACACACACACACACACACACACGCTCTGATCAGAAGTAGGTCATTACATAGCACGGGTCCAGTGTTTAATTTGAGACACAGCCTTGCATTTCACGGCTAAAAACTGGTTACAAATAGTCCACTATGTAGGGAATAGGGTATCTTCTAAGATGTCCCCCTCCCCCACTATAAAGTCAACTCACGTCATGACCCTGGCCTCCTCTTTAAAGTCCTCCTCAGACATGGCTCCCTCCCGGACCATCTTCACAGCTACCCTGCGCTCTCTCCACCGCCCCTGGAGTACCAGGCCAAACTGACCGCTGCCCACTTCCTCACCCAGGATCAGGTCTGCCGGGTCCACCTCCCACTGACCTGGAGGGTGGGGTAGGGAGAGGGAGGGGGAGAGAGAGGGAGGGGGTGCAATCCGGGGTAAATCATGGAAGAATCATTTGCTCAATAAAACTGAAAAAAGATACTATACAAAAAAGATTATTGTTATTTATTCATTTCATTCTAGTTTATATTTCTTACTTTTTTTTAATAGCAATCATATTTTCTATAAAATGAAGAAGTCTACTTCTCTCGTGTCTTGATAATGCAATTATTGGAAGATACATAAAGCCTGAACACAACATGGTACACTGTGGTTGTCTGCCACATTCTCCTCCAGGTAGTCCCTCCTGTCTGGAGGTTTTCAGGGTGTGGTGGAGCTGCCTGCCTATTGGCTGCTAAACCTGGGTACCTCATCACACAGGTGTTTACCTTACATCATCACTTATCAAAACACATGCCAATTCTCACTATCATGCATATGTTATGTTTGATCTTATCTTTATTATAGAGTAACTTATCGATAAAATATAAGCATACCTTTATTACACAGTAACTTATAGATAACATACACGTACCTGGTGTGTTATCTACTTTGTGTTTGAGCTTTGCAATTGTCATTAATTCAGGGTTAGGTAACTTCCATAGAGATAGTTAGAGGACTGCGTATAGACAGCCCTGCTGTTACAGACGCTATGATCGAACAGATACAAAAATTAGTCCTCTAACTATCTCTATGGTAACTATAATCAATAACCAAATAAAATGGTTGCTGGCTGCCTAGAGGCAGGAGCAGCAGGTTGACCTCTGACCTTTTGAGAGTTCTGCAGGGCTCTGAAAGCTCTCTCTACCCTGAGAGATGGGATGTCTCAGTCGCGTGATCAGACCTGCACACCACACACACACACACACACACACACACACACACACACACACACACACACACACACACACACACACACACACACACACACACACACACACACACACACACACACACACACACACACACACACACACACACACACACACACAGAGTGAATGTCAGGATGAAACAACAAAACTAAATCAAAACTAAATGTGCATATACCAGTGGTTAGATAATGTAGAGGCTTTAGGCTTTTCTGCTTTAACAACAGAACACATTAAGTCTTATTTTACAGACAGTTTCCTCTGTAGAATGTTGCTGTAAGGAAACGACTGTACCCTATACTAAGGAAACGACTGTACCCTATACTAAGGAAACGACTGTACCCTATACTAAGGGAAGAACCTCTGGACCATAGAATGTATAGAACCATTTCACCAGAGGAGGCTGGTGGGAGGAGCTATAGGAGGACGGGCTCATTGCAATGGGTGGATTTGGAATAAATTGAATGCTACCTAACAGATCAAACACATGGAAACAACGTGTTTGACTCCGTTCCATTGACTACATTCCAGCTATTACAATGAGCCCGTCCTCCTGGGAGGAGCTATAGGATTCTACATTAACACTCATCTCCCTCTCTACTGTGGGAGATCCATGCTGGTGGAACCTTACATGTCCCCTGGAGATGCCTAGGTTTTATCTCAACGGACTAACAAACACAGTCGACCTGGGTACAAATCCAAATAGGTCCCACTGGCCTGGCTGTAAACAGATGTATTAGGTAGCGCAGGTGAGCCGGTGGTAAGGTCATTACCTGCAGCGTTGTGTTGGTGGTACTGGATGAGCTCAGGAATGGTCATGAACAGGTATTTCTCTGCCAGGTAAAACTTGGACGTCTCCTCTGCCTCTGACTGTCTGATCTGGTAGTGCTTCACCCGCGGGTTCTTCTGCCCGTTGGATCTGAACGAGGTTCATCATCATGTAACTATGTCATAGCAAAATCTTTAAACGGGCAATATGCAGTTTAAACAATAACAGAGCAGGCAACCCAATACTGTTTTGATAAAAAGCTGAGAGATGGGGCTGGAGATATACCACTCTCAAATTCTTAGACAGTGCTTGGGATGTCAAAATATCAATCACAGATTGCCCCTTTAACTGATTGTCATTGAAGCTGAGTGACATGGCTGAAACAGGCAGTAGTTACCCTGGGGCTTTAGTGAAGACGGACACAGTGTAGACGCCTGCATGCCTGGAGTCTCGCACCATAAAGGCTCCTTCCTTACCCTGCAAAAACAAACACAACATTTCATTTGAGTAGGATAAATCATAATCGTCAGAAAAAAATCATTATAATTCAAGCCATTTGCTGAGTTCATTACGTTGAATTTGTTGTATGTCATATCATAGTTACGTGGATGTAATATTTTCAATGTCTACTTATGGTAATATTATGTGAATAAGGCTTGACATGACAGCACAGTGAGACTCCTTAACCAACGGGAGCTTGAAACGCACAACACCCATTCTACCCTACCCCCGTCACACTACACAACCCTAACCCTACCCTATCCCCATCACACTACACAACCCTAACCCTACCCTATCCCCATCACACTACACAACCCTAACCCTACCATATCCCCATCACACTACACAACCCTAACCCTACCCTATCCCCATCACACTACACAACCCTAACCCTACCATATCCCCATCACACTACACAACCCTAACCCTACCCTATCCCCATCACACTACACAACCCGTACCTACCCTACCCCCGTCACACTACACAACCCATACCTACCCTATCCCCATCACACTACACAACCCGTACCTACCCTACCCCCGTCACACTACACAACCCTAACCCTACCCTACCCCCGTCACACTACACAACCCTACCCTACCCTACCCCCGTCACACTACACAACCCTAACCCTACCCTATCCCCATCACACTACACAACCCTAACCCTACCCTATCCCCATCACACTACACAACCCGTACCTACCCTACCCCCGTCACACTACACAACCCATACCTACCCTATCCCCATCACACTACACAACCCGTACCTACCCTACCCCCGTCACACTACACAACCCTAACCCTACCCTACCCCCGTCACACTACACAACCCTACCCTACCCTACCCCCGTCACACTACACAACCCTAACCCTACCCTATCCCCATCACACTACACAACCCATACCCTACCCTACCACCATCACACTACACAACCCTAACCCTACCCTACCCCCATCACACTACACAACCCTAACCCTACCCTACCCCCGTCACACTACACAACCCATACCTACCCTATCCCCATCACACTACACAACCCGTACCTACCCTACCCCCGTCACACTACACAACCCTAACCCTACCCTACCCCCGTCACACTACACAACCCTAACCCTACCCTACCCCCGTCACACTACACAACCCATACCCTACCCTACCCCCATCACACTACACAACCCTAACCCTACCCTACCCCCATCACACTACACAACCCATACCCTACCCTACCCCCGTCACACTACACAACCCTAACCCTACCCTACCCCCGTCACACTACACAACCCATACCCTACCCTACCACGTCACACTACACAACCCTAACCCTACCCTACCCCCATCACACTACACAACCCTAACCCTACCCTACCACCGTCACACTACACAACCCTAACCCTTCCCTACCCCCATCACACTACACAACCCATACCCTACCCTACCACCATCAAACTACACAACCCTAACCCTACCCTACCCCCATCACACTACACAACCCTAACCCTACCCTACCCCCGTCACACTACACAACCCTAACCCTACCCTACCCCCGTCACACTACACAACCCTAACCCTACCCTACCCCCGTCACACTACACAACCCTAACCCTACCCCCATCACACTACACAACCCTAACCCTACCCCCGTCACACTACACAACCCTAACCCTACCCTACCACGTCACACTACACAACCCATACCCTACCACCGTCACACTACACAACCCGTACCTACCCTACTCCCGTCACACTACACAACCCTAACCCTACCCTACCCCCGTCACACTACACAACCCTAACCCTACCCTACCCCCGTCACACTACACAAACCTAACCCTACCATATCCCCATCACACTACACAACCCTAACCCTACCCTAACCCCATCACATCACACAACCCATACCTACCCTACCCCCATCACACTACACAACCCTAACCCTACCCTACCCCCGTCACACTACACAACCCTAACCCTACCCTACCACGTCACACTACACAACCCTAACCCTACCCTACCACGTCACACTACACAACCCTAATCCTACCCTACCCCCGTCACACTACACAACCCTAACCCTACCCTACCCCCATCACACTACACAACCCTAACCCTACCCTACCACCATCACACTACACAACCCTAACCCTACCCTTCCCCGTCACACTACAAAACCCTAACCCTACCCTACCACGTCACACTACACAACCCTAACCCTACCCTACCCCCATCACACTACACAACCCTAACCCTACCCTACCCCCGTCACACTACACAACCCTAACCCTACCCTACCCCCGTCACACTACACAACCCTAACCCTACCCTACCCCCGTCACACTACACAACCCTAACCCTACCCTACCCCCGTCACACTACACAGCCCTAACCCTACCCTACCCTACCCCCGTCACACTACACAACCCTAACCCTACCCTACCACGTCACACTACACAACCCTAACCCTACCCTACCCCCATCACACTACACAACCCATACCTACCCTACCCCCATCACACTACACAACCCGTACCTACCCTACCCCCGTCACACTACACAACCCTAACCCTACCCTACCCCCATCACACTACACAACCCTAACCCTACCCTACCCCCGTCACACTACACAACCCATACCTACCCTACCCTCGTCACACTACACAACCCTAACCCTACCCTACCCCCGTCACACTACACAACCCATACCCTACCCTACCCCCGTCACACTACACAACCCTAACCCTACCCCCGTCACACTACACAACCCTAACCCTACCCTACCCCCGTCACACTACACAACCCTAACCCTACCCTACCCCCATCACACTACACAACCCTATTCCTCCCACTGTCACACTACACGACCCTAACCCTACCCTACCCCCGTCACACTACACAACCCTAACCCTACCCTACCACCGTCACACTACACAACCCTAACCCTTCCCTACCACCGTCACACTACACAACCCTAATCCTAACCCTCCCACTGTCACACTACATAACCCTATCCTCCCACTGTCACCATCTGTCTGTAATAGTGATTATGACACATTTACAACAGGAAATCCTGGACCTGAGCAACCTGCTCCGTTGTTTCAAATGTCATGTGTGTGTGTGTGTGTGTGTGTGTGTGTGTGTGTGTGTGTGTGTGTGTGTGTGTGTGTGTGTGTGTGTGTGTGTGTGTGTGTGTGTGTGTGTGTGTGTGTGTGTGTGTGTGTGTGTGAACATGCATCTTGCAAACGCAGCTTTTGCATCCGTGCTGCTGGGGCAAGATACAGGAATTTATTCAATCAAATGCGGTAACCAGATTTTCTGGATAAATTCAAAACATGATCTCATTTTCAAACATAATCAATAAAAAAAAACATTATTTTTACAGTTATACTTTTTTAGGCATAACAAAAACATGTTTTCTCTCTAGTTTCAGTTTGTCTGGTTGTAATTCTGAGAACCTTGCTTTTTGATTGAATCAGGCCAACAATGTCTGTCCTCTCCCTCCTGTAGTACAGTTTAACACCAAACTATGTCTGTCCTCTCCCTCCTGTAGTACAGTTTAACACCAAACTATGTCTGTCCTCTCCCTCCTGTAGTACAGTTTAACACCAAACTAAAGGTCGGTATTGTTTTACCTCTGTCATCAGCAGTTCCTCAGCTCTGCCTCTCGTTATGTCTTTGTTGTACCATCTGGAAAACAAGGGGAATTATAAACAACCTAGACCAATCAGATGTCTGAAATAAAATAACAGGGTACAATTGTTATCTTATACTATAAAAATAGTCAGAAGAATTGTATTTGATATAAATCCGACTCACTCAAATCTGTTGAAGTTGTTGTAGGATTTTTCCGCTATATAAGTGCAAGGTACAAAACCTGTGTTTCTATTGAGGGAAAGGACCAAATGGGATGAATACTGTAGGTGTGTACAACTACACAGCCAATAATACATATTACAGATAGGCTCATAGAGTTGTCATAGGGTTGTCATAGAGTTGTCATAGGGTTGTCATCATGTTGTCATATGCCACAAAGTTGTCATAGGGTTGTCACAGAGGTGTCATAGAGTTGTCACAGGGTTATAATAGTGTTGCCATGTCGTCTCTACTTACCCTCTGTGGTCCTGTACGGTCCACCAATCATGGTGGGAGCTGTCAGTCAGGATGTACTCCTGGTCTTTGTGAAGGGGCAGCTCTGTGTCTCCATGGGGACTGTAGTTCTGTAGCGCTACCACCACACTCTGGTCCGGGTCGGAGATCCGCCGCTATGGGCACGATGTAAGGGAAACACTGATCCTTAGCATTAATATGACTCAAAGCAACATACTGTATGTTTACAGGCACGGTGAAGTATATAGACATGACATATCATGCATATTTACCTGTGTGTCCGGGGTTGGAGGGAGAGGCTTCTTGGAAGCTACAGAAGGGCATTTTGTGGTTAATTCTTAAAAGTCTAAGCTGTTGGAGGGGGGGGGGGGGTGATTTGGCCTTTACTACTATAGCCCCTAAAATGTATTGAATAACATATTTATAAATGGCAAAAAAGACAGTCAAATAATCAATCAGAAGGATTTGATGTGTCTGTCCTATATCTAGGAGAAATACAAAAAAAGATATATGGAAATATACTGTATATATATTTTTTTTACACATATTTAACCCCTTATTTTTGTTGGCACAAAACAACCTCCATACTTCCATTCATGTGTATAGGTTACTTTAAGAGTCTCCCTTTTCAATAGTGGTCCTATTAGTTTGTGTGCTACAGAAATGTTAATGAGAAGACTGATTGTCGGGATGTCTCCTGGTCTGACAAACAGCGTTGTAGCTCTGCCACTTTCCACTGCAGAATGGCGACAAAGGCGGATGCGGTGGATTGAGACGCAGCCCATGCAAAAAAAACATATCTCTAGCGTAAACTGACGGATTTTATTATTATGTTACTTAGATTATAGGCTATAGAGGGTTAAATTCACATTATGGGCAGTTATCATAATAGACTTTTCATAGGATTTATAAATGGTTTATATGTAAGACATAATAATAATTATTATTATTATTATTGAGTGTGGGAAATGCACTCTTCAAATGAAATATACCTGTACCGAATCCCACAGGGTCGTACTCCTGACATCCTGTAGCCATCTTCTCTGTCTGGTAACAGCACCTCCACCTCCCCTCCATCCAGAAGTTGGGGTGATACTTCAGGAGTAATGCGTTGCACTTGGTCTCTTCAAGGCAAGAGAGAGAAATTAAATACAGTGTAAGACATGGAGGCTCAAATGTGTCATAGAGTTTATAATATAATGTTGATATACTACCTTAATATTATGTTGTTTTTCTAATCTTATGGTATATATATTATGGTATATATATATATGAACAAACTCAGCTCTGTGGTATTGGTATTATGGGTCTGATGTTGAATGTCTTCCATAACTGCTGCTCACCCTCCTTCAGAGCTCGGACCCATCTCTGACGACAGTCGTTGTCCGGGGCGAAGATGTACAGGTAGCAGTTGTCGTGGACAACCTGTTGAGACATTTATGCATATCTATTTATGCTTATAAATGAAAGTCATCGTAAATTGTTCCCAATGGTGAGTAATTAGCATTCCTCCATTAGACAGAAGCAGTAGAAGAGATGAGTTGTCTTATGTGGTCTTACCTGGAAGGGGTACTTGTTGCTGCAGGGGATTGGGACTTCACTGCACACTATCTCTACACACTTGATCCTGGAGAGCTCAATGCAGCCTTTCTGGCTGGGCTTTTTCTGAAGATGAATACAGGTTTCTATCAACATCTTCACAACTTTCTATTTTCACATCAAACAATACAACCCCAATACAGTAACTGTCATATACTGTAAAAGCAAGATTTCTTCATAACTCAACATATGATTTTCAAAATTAGACTACTGAAGTGTAAAGTGTAAATTAAATTCAAAATTAAATGTCATTCTTGACAGAAATTGATAAACAAACAAACCACACACAATTGAACATAAAAAGTGTACATACCCCAGGGCGCTGTTCAGAATAGGTCAGGTCCTGGGTGTCCAAGACAAATAACCTTTCCTTGTAATTACAGGGCGATGTCCTTCGCTTCTGCTGAGATTTCTTGATGAGAGTCCCTTTCAAGATTACTGTGGGGAGCATAGTGAACACAGATACCTGGCTAACATTGAGAGACAGAGAGAAACAGTGAGGTGGGCTGTAGAGTTAAACTGAACGCCTATAGAGGAGTGGAGACAAGGAAAAGAGTGATGGGAGTTTGTGTCGTGTGAGCTTCCGTTGTAGATACACTAGGTAAACCACTTCCTTGAGCACGGCTGATAGAGACCAACACTCACACACAGACTAAGATGCACACACACACACGTTGAAACATCACAAGCTGCATGGGTGCACAGAAGCACAGGGCCTGAGCAGCTCTCTCCCCAGAAATTAGGCTAAACGTACACTTAAAACACATTTGTAGTTGAACAAATGCTATTATGCAGGTAACTGCCAAAATAAAGGAAACACTTGAGTAACTGAGGGATATAAAGTATATTGAAAGCAGCTGCTTCCACACAGGTGTGGTTCCTAAGTTAATTAAGCAATTCATATCCCATTATGCATGTATAAAAATGCTGGACAGGTCATTATTTTGGCTACAGTGGCTATTTGTATTTGTATTTATTATGGATCCCAATCACAGTAAGGTACTTAAAGATATTCTCTGGTACTATTGTATACTTTTTAGCCAGTAGTTCTGCAAGTAGCACTCCCGAGCCAAAAGTGGTCGTGGAAAATGTGTTGTTTTGTGCACCAAGTCATTAATCTCTCTCCCGCTCTACTACTGTGTGCATGATGTGCCTCTTGCTAGCTGTCACTCATATGGCGAGGGACTGAAGCTCATTGGATGAACTAGAATTGCTAGGGGGCTGACGCATGTGGGTGAAAATTAAGGGAAAATGGCGCAACACAGCTTCCAGAAAAAGTTGCTTTCAAACTAGGGATTTCGTGGCTAATTAAGGTAAGACAGTAATTCTGCTCATAGTTTATGCATGTATGAATTACACATTGACACATCCAACCCAGAGGTTAAAAAAATACTTAAAAGTTGCCAAAGTTACGGAGCATGTCTTTAATTGTTAACCAGAAATGATTTGATATTTAAGCAATAAGGCCCAAGGGGGTGTGGTATATGACTAATATACCACTTATAACACAAACCCCTGAGGTGGCTTATTGCCAGTGGTGGAAAAAGTACCCAATTGTCAAACTTGAGTAAAAGTAAAGATACCTTAATAGAAAATGCCTCAAGTAAAAGTCACCCAGTAAAATATTACTTGAGTAAAAGTCTAAAAGTATTTGGTTTTAAATATACTTAAGTATAAAAAGTATATGGAATTGCAAAAATATACTTAAGTATCAAAAGTAAAAGTATAAATAATTTCAAATTACTTATATAAAGCAAACCAGACAGAACAATTTGTAAAAACTAAAATATTTACGGATAGCCAGGGGCACACTCCAATACTCAGACATAATTTCCAAACAAAGCATTTTGTGTTTAGTGAGTCTGCCAGATCAGAGTCATTAGGGATGACCAGGCATGTTCTCTTGATATGTTCGTAAATTGGACCATTTTCCTGTCCTGTTAGGCATTCAAAATGTAACGAGTACTTTAGGGATCAGGAAAAACCTATGGAGTAAAAAGTACCTTATTTTCTTTAGGGATGTAGTGAAGTAAAAGTTGTCAAAAATATGAATAGTAAAGTAAAGATATCCCATAAAACTACTTAAGTAGTACTTTAAAGTATTTATACTTAAAAGGTACTTAGCATCACTGCTTATTGCTATTATAAACTGGTTACCAAAGTAATTAGAGCAGTAAAAATACATGTTTGTCATATGGTGCGCTGTACCACGTATGTCAGCCAATCAGCATTCAGGGAACGAACCACCCAGTTTATAATGAGATATAGACAGCTCTATTGGACGTTTAAGATGCTTTATGTTGGTGTTTCCTTCATTAGGTCATTTAGCTGTATGTTGACCATCACAATGAGACATCAATTTATAGCAGATTGAACATCGCACTTTTGACCTCTTACGCCAGCCACTCTGTTACAAAACGTTACACTACAAATTTGATGGATGAAAATCTAAAAGATTGCCACAATACGTCCGCCCAGTATGCGATAACCAATCAAATTTCGCATTACTGTCGAGAAGCTCACCAATCCGCACCGCCAACAAATGATGTCAAGCAAAAACCCAACCAATGGGATAGGATGACATGGGCATGAAAGGAAAACGAGAAGAGACGTTGCGCATACAAATGTTTTGTGAAAAACAATAATTGTGGTGGTGAATTCAGTTGATAGTAGTTACAGTACTTGAGGACTCCATATAAAGGTATGTTTAAGCTGTTGTTGCCTTTGTCTCATTCCTTGTCGTGAAATGACTTCCAAGTCTGCTATCTAACCCCGAGCTGTTAGCTGGCTAACGCGTTAGCTCGCTAGAGACTGAATCAACTGAAAAGATAAAACGTCGTCATTAAGTGTAGTTAGCTAGATTGTTCGCCTATGTTTCTAACAAAAGCTGTTTGTAGGCTTCTAGCTAGCGCATTAATGCCACTTGCCCGGTTAGTTTTAGACAACGTAGCCAGCTCTGTCCTACGTACTGTAACGTTAAAGTTAGCAACGCTAGCCAGCTAGATGCTGCCACTCTTGGCGCATGCGCGGCTACTCACATGGCTAGCAACTTATCACAGTTTAATAGGGGAAACCCTATGAATTATAAGTATCTTTGATTATACTGTCTAAATAAAGAGGTGGGCCATCCTCTTTGCTAATCAGCAGGATAATAGCATCCGTTCTTTCCCCAGTTTATTTTTATTGGCGATGCAGCTAAAATGGTAAAGTAGGATGTTGAAGTAATATGGTAGGCTATAATGCATCTGTAATCTCATTTTCCTCTATCCAGGCCTCACTATGGGTGAACCTCAGCAGGTGAGTGCCCTGCCTCCCCCTCCTATGCAGTACATCAAGGAGTACACGGACGAGAACATCCGCAAGGGGCTCATCCCCAAACCCCCTCCTCCCATTCGAGACACCTACATGATGTTCGGCAACCAGTTCCAGTGTGACGACCTGATCATCCGACCGCTGGAGAGCCAGGGCATTGAGCGGCTCCACCCCATGCAGTTTCACCACAAACGGGAGCTCAAGAAGCTCAACATGTCCATCCTGGTGAATTTCCTGGATCTCCTGGACATCCTGATCAAGAGCCCTGGCAGTATAAAGAGAGAGGAGAAGCTGGAGGACCTGAAGCTGCTGTTTGTCCACATGCACCATCTGATCAATGAGTACCGTCCGCACCAGGCCAGAGAGACCTTGAGGGTGATGATGGAAGTGCAGAAGAGACAGCGACTGGAGACTGCAGAGAGGTTCCAGAAACATCTGGAGAGGGTGGTGGAGATGATCCAGGGGTGTCTGGCCTCACTGCCCAATGACCTACCCCAGACTGAGGGCTTGAGTGGTGATGGGGCGAGGGGTGTTGGGATTGGCGGGGCGTTGGGGTTGGACGCCAGGCTAAAGACTGAACCCATGGACGTGGAGGAGGCTGGGACTAGCTGTATGGCTGTTGGGCCACAACAGGACAAAAGCACGGGTGGTGCTGCTAAGAAAGACAAAGTATTGGACAAGGATGCTGCCATGTGTAGTATTATCGACGAGATCGCCTGAGTCTTGTGTTTAGAGCTAGGGGTCTCTACAGCAGGGTGCAACGATGAAGAACGTTCAGATATAAAATTGTTCTGTAGAGCAATGATTGTCTGTGTTGAATAGTGAATTGACCACCCTGTTCATTATATTTCTATATGCAACGTTCAGAATCAAAATGATTCACCTTGCTGAATATAGGTTTTTCCTGGTCATTATGTTTTTCATTGGTCTCGGTTGAATTGTGTCGTATGCTTAATGTAGTTATGATCACATACGCTGTCCGCAGTTCTAGTATCTTTTCTTAAGTCAAAGCTTTACTGAAATGATGTGTCATGGACTATGAAGACACACCTTCCTTGAGTTGAGACATTTGGGATATCGTTGGGGTTTAGATGCTGCTAAAATTCATAATTTGATAAAGTTTTAATAAAGTAATTTCTAAGTCCTTAAACAATTTATATACTTTTAATTTTTTAAATAATATTATGATTAATTGTCATAGTTGAATTAGAAATAATTAGGCCTTATGCCACTGGTTGGTTCTGCTGAATCCTTTCAGGTTGTCTTAACTGGGTCCTGGCTGGAAACCACTTTTCTACTTTTCAAATTATATTTCTTACCTTAGCTGAGTCCCTGTGAAAACAAACCAAATATATATTTTTAGGAGCTGAACAACCGCATTATAAAATGTAGTCCAAGAATGCTTGCTCTTGCGCATTCAGTGTTTAAACCTGAACCCTATTCATATGTCAACCTTATATGATTGAATGTCAGTGTCCCAGTGACTTGCAAACAGCCACGGCAACAGTCTTTGTTAGAGAAAAGGGGGCAGGTCCGTGAAGCTTTGTGTGTAGCAGCTTGATAATGTAAGCTTCTACTTGTAGCAACGTGAGCTAATGTCCCAGTCAGAGATCTGCCATACACTGCCTCAGGCTGTCTCTGTCACTGTTTGGCTGGATAGGTCAGGGACAGGTTGGTGTGTAGTTACATACAGACACACTCAGGGGGGGAAGTTTCCCCTAGCCTAGTCAGGGAGAGGTTGGTGTGTAGTTACAGACACACTCGGGGGGGGGGGGGGGGGGGTAAAACATTTAGTAGAAGTGCTGATTAATGCAGACAGTTTAGTCTTAAAAATAGTTAAACACTATGTAAATGCTCCCAACAATTTAATGGGTAAATCAACAACTTTTAGACAATGCCATGTATCCTGAAGGAGGCGGTGTTGCTGAAACTTTAGTGATTTACCCATTTAATTGTTGGAAGCAGTTGCATAGTGTGCAACTCTTTTATGAAGTTTCCCCTAGCAACAGATGTGGTATCAGCTTCCCCAATTCTAACCTGAACCATTAGTGGGGGAAATGGCCGGGGTGACTACACCCACTCTGTCTGCACTCTCACAGTTACCAACATACTAACAGTGGAATCAGTGTTGTATAGGCTTGGTCTGTGCTATGTAACTAACACATGCAGTAATGGGAGTTTGCTCATTGGCTGTGTTTGGCTCCTATTAGAAGACGGATAGTTGGTGACATACAGGGAAATTGAATCCTTACACAACATGGGATGAGCTAGTACTGCAGGCAGGCCTGGGTTGTGTAAGCGAAGGTTTGCATAAGTGCACTTTAGTCCCATAAACAGAGACACACTGAACCACTAGGTGGATTCAGATTTCCTCACTACAGCATACGTACAGGCCTTGAATGGATGTGCTGTTCAGTTTGGATCAATGAGGACAGACAACACCACCCGTGAAATGTGATGTGAATTTCCATTCCTGTTTTACGAAAACATGTTTTTTGTTATTGAACTCGTTGGGAAACACAATTGCCTTGTTTGTTTTTCCGTATGTTATATAGTAGCCTAGATACTGCTATCTCTGATTCAACATGTCTGTGAATCCTGTAGTCACATCAGACATGCATTATTTCAACAGGAGCACAATTCATTACCTAACACTACTGCCCCAGATATCAAACTCCTACTCAAACCAGAGAGACCGACATTTTCAAGTGGTTGCTATAGTGACAGAATGATTATGAATGGTAGGTGGCCAATGAAAGACGGGATGCATTATGTGGGTCTGTACAGTCGTGGCCAAAAGTTTTGAGAATGACGCAAATATACATTTTCACAAAGTCTGCTGCCTCAGTGTCTTTAGATATTTTTGTCAGATGTTACTATGGAATACTGAAGTATAATTACAAGCATTTCATAAGTGTCAAAGGCTTTTATTGACAATTACATGAAGTTTATGCAAAGAGTGAATATTTGCAGTGTTGACCCTTCTTTTTCAAGACCTCTGCAATCTGTCCTGGCATGCTGTCAATTAACTTCTGGGCCACATCCTGACTGATGGCAGCCCATTCTTGCATAATCAATGCTTGGAGTTTGTCAGAATTTGTGGGTTTTTGTTTGTCCACCCGCCTCTTGAAGATTGACCACAAGTTCTCAATGGGATTAAGGTCTGGGGAGTTTCCTGGCCATGGACCCATAATATCAATGTTTTGTTCCCCGAGCCACTTAGTTATCACTTTTGCCTTATGGCAAGGTGCTCCATCATGCTGGAAAAGGCATTGTTCGTCACCAAACTGTTCCTGGATGGTTGGGAGAAGTTGCTCTCGGAGGATGTGTTGGTACCATTCTTTATTCATGGCTGTGTTCTTAGGCAGAATTGTGAGTGAGCCCACTCCCTTGGCTGAGAAGCAAACCCACACATGAATGGTCTCAGGATGCTTTACTGTTGGCATGACACAGGACTGATGGTAGCGCTCACCATGTCTTCTCCGGACAAGCTTTTTTCTGAATGCCCCAAACAATCGGAAAGGGGATTCATCAGAGAAAATTACTTTACCCCAGTCCTCAGCAGTCCAATCCCTGTACCTTTTGCAGAATATCAGTCTGTTCCTGATGTTTTTCCTGGAGAGAAGTGGCTTCTTTGCTGCCCTTCTTGACACCAGGCCTTCCTCCAAAAGTCTTCGCCTCACTGTGCGTGCAGATGCACTCACACCTGCCGGCTGCCATTCCTGAGCAAGCTCTGTACTGCCCCGGTCCCGCAGCTGAATCAACTTTACGAGACGTTCCTGGCTCTTGCTGGACTTTCTTGGGCGCCCTGAAGCCTTCTTCACAACAATTGAACCGCTCTCCTTGAAGTTCTTGATGATCCGATAAATGCTTGATTTAGGGGCAATCTTACTGGCAGCAATATCCTTGCCTGTGAAGCCCTTTTTGTGCAAAGCAATGATGATGGCACGTGTTTCCTTGCAGGTAACCATGGATGACAGAGGAAGAACAATGATTCCAAGCACCACCCTCCTTTTGAAGCTTCCAGTCTGTTATTCAAACTCAATCAGCATGACAGAGGGATCTCCAGCCTTGTCCTTGTCAACACTCAAACCTGTGTAAACGAGAGAATCACTGACATGATGTCAGCTGGCTCTTTTGTGGCAGGGCTGAAATGCAGTGGAAGTGTTTTTGGGGGATTCAGTAAATTTGCACGGCAAAGAGGAACTTTGCAATTAATTGCAATTCATCTGATCACTCTTCATAACATTCTGGAGTATATGCAAATTGCCATCATACAAACTGATGCAGCAGACTTTGACAATTAATATTTGTGTCATTCTCAACTTTTGACCACGACTGTAGATGCTAGGTGTGCAGGCTGTTGTTCCGACATTACTTTAACACCCCTGATTCAGCTAATCAAGGCCCTAAGAAACCCAATTGATTAGCTAAATCAGATGTGTTAGAGCTGGTCCGGAGCATAAACCTGCACACCAAATAGCTCCGCTTTCCAGGAGGAGAGTTGGCCACGGCTGATCTAGGCTAAAGGCTGGGTAGCCGTATCATCAGATTGACTATGTTTAGATGTGTCAGTCTTTAAATAAATGGCCTTATTGGCCTACATAAAGTAGGGATGGCTCCAATCCCTTTTCTGTGTCCCAAATGGAATAGTGCACTACTTTTGACCAGATCTCATATTCCCTACATAGTGCAGAGCCCTGGTCAAAACCAATGCACTATATAGGGAAGAGGGTGCCATTTGAAACAACCCTTATCTTGGCCAGAGACACACGCACAGTGATTGAACCAAAAACTGAAATGGTGTTGTGATGGAGCAGGGACGAAACCCATATTAGGCTACCCCTGACATGCTGTTACCTGTGCCATGGAGAGCAAAGGGGGGAAGGTCAGAGGGTTTACAGCTTTATTTAGACTACTGTAGGACGAGGAGCTGGCTGAAGAACTGTTTACATGGGCTTGGTTGCCAATTTAGCCTGCTCTGCTGTTAGAAAACACGTCTTTGTTGGGGTTAAATAAATGTTAAGTAGGCTGTCATAATAATCTAATGTTTTTTGTTGCACAATCTCTCGTGGACAGATGAAATGGTGAAAATCTGTCAAGGCTCACAAAGAATTATGTGGTTACAAGCAGCAGTAGTTCCTTGTTTGGGTTTTCGTCATTGATTATTTGAACAAATCAAGATTGGGTGAAGGTGGTGCTTGAACTAAACCTAAAGTAGCAGGCATAAAATAAATTGCTAAAACTAGACCCCATGACAACTGCACAGGTCGCACAACCACAAAGTCATAAACCCAGCCTAATTCTACTATTTCCCTCCATAACTGTGATTTTAAACCTAACCATAACCACACTGCTAACCTTATGACTAACCCTAACCTTAAATTAAGATCAAATAGCAACAACAACAAAAATTCATACATTTTTACGATAGACAATTTTGACTTTGTGTCTGTGGTAACTAGTGACAACCCCTGGCACAGAGGTCTGGAAGATCAGAAAAAAACCTGTCGGGGGAGGTTCTCTGCACTGTTCCACCAATCCAGTAAATGTGGAGGAGTTGAGATGGAGTGCTGCTTTGTTAACACAAACAGAACAAGGAGCCAGATGTTTCACCGGATGTATACATCTGAAGCATCCGGTTGGCATTTCCACTCACCACCAAATGTGGTGATGAGAGCAAGCCCAGGGCCCGCAGTGGGAAAAGATGGTGTTTCCACTAGTTACCATGGCCACAAAGTCAAAATTCTTGAAAACAATAATGATCTTTTTGGTCTTAATTTAAGGTTAGGTTTAGGCATACGATTAGCAGTGTGGTTAAGTTGAGGGTTAGGTTTAAAATCAACATTTAAGAAGAGAAATTGGAGAAATAGGCAGGTGTATGACTTTGAGGCTGTGGTAACTAGTGATGACCCAGAGGATGAAGCGAGATGGATTTTGGCTGACATTCTGCTGGGTTTCACTACTTCATTCTAGCTTCTGTGTTATCTGAGAAAATTAATGTGTTAGCTACTTTCGCCTCGTGTTACTTCGTCCCAGCTCTCCCCTACATCTGGGCCAGGTGGTGAAGGTAGGCAACATTACCATTACCATTACCATCCACACTGATCCATTGGGACCCCACAAGGGTGCGTTCTCAGTCCCCTCCTGTATACCCAAGACTGCATGACCTCACACAGTTTCAACTCCATCATCAAGTTCGCTGACGACACGTCAGTAGTAGGCCTGATATACCAACAACAACAAGATGGCCTACAGAGAGGAAGTAGGCACTCTGCCGGCGTGGTGCCAGGTAAACAACCTCTCCCTCAATGTCAGCAAAAGAAAGGAGCTGATTGTGGACTTCAGGAGGAACCAGGTTGGTCAAACCCCAATCCTCATCAACGGGGCCGCCGTGGAGACGGTCAAAAACATCAAGTTCCTCAGCTTACACAGCTCAGATGATCTGAAATGGTCAAACCAGACAGACTCCATGGTGAGGAAAGCACGGCAGCAACTCTTGAACCTCAGGAGGCTGAAGAAATGTGGCCTGTCCCTGATGGGCCTCGCAGTGTTCTAAAGGAGCACCATCAAGAGCATACTGTCGGTGTGCATCATGGACTGGCAACTCCACCACCGCTGACATCAAGTCTCTACAGAGGGTGATACGCACCATTGAGTGCTCAATGTCTACAACACCAGGTGTCACAGGAAGGACCTAAATCACCTGAGCCACGCCCTGTTCTCCCCGCTTCATTCACTCAGACACAGGCAGAATAGGAACATTTTGGAATGAGATGTTCGACGAGCAGGTGTTCACATACTTTTGGCCCTGTAGTGTATCATTAGACAAATCAAGTAGCATATCACGTTGCACAATATAGCCTAGCATCTGTTATAAAAGTGTATATTTGCAGAAAAAAAACGTAACGTTTTTCTGTCACATCACGTTTTTGCAGGTGGTGGATTATCTGTATTTAGTGTGGAGATTAGTAATTTGTTAATTTGATGGTGTGCTAGTTATGATTTTGAACAACATAAAGCAGTGGTGTAAAGTACTTAAGTAAAAATACTTTAAAGTACTACTTTGATAGTTTTTTTGTGGTATCTGTACTTTTTACTATTTATATTTTTGACTACTTTTACTTCTACTTCACTACATTCCTAAAGAAAATAATGTATTTTATACTCCATACATTTTCCCTGACACCAAAAAGTATTCGTTACATTTTTTATGTTTAAAATGGTCCAATTCACACACTTATCAAGAGAACATACCTGATCATCTCTACTGTCACTGTCTGTCGGGTCCTCCCGGTTATTCTCCAGTCGGGGGAAAAGCATGTTATGAAACTCCGCATAAATCACTTTCACAACAGGGTGGGACGCCGGTCTTTCGACCAATAGTATGCCCAGCTTTCCCGTCATGTGATCTTTATTTATGTAAGGTAATGGTGTTACACTGTATGGCTTGGGTTTTGTCGAGCTCCATCCGTACAATGCGTAACAGGGTGATAAACTGACATCTCCCAGCTGTGTTTTTACAGTAGAGTCCGAGGCCGAAACATTCAAGGAATCGTTGTTAAAATTCTGACCCAAAATTGGTCTAGTGTTGATGGAGTTCAGAGTTGAAGACAACCAGACTAGAAGCGATCGGACTTTATATTCATCATGTTTCCAGGAAAGGGAAGACGTTACTTTATGTTTGACGGTGGAAAACGCTTGTGAAAGAATCGAAAGGGTTTTGTCAATTGGAATTACACTATACGGGCTTTATGGTTGGATCTTGGGTTCAGATAGCCTTTGTTTACTGGATCAGAAAGAGGCCAGAAGTCAGTTCATGTGAATCGGAGAGGGGTGTCTGTCGTTGTTTAGATGGTGATTAGAAAGACAGGAAGGATAGATTGGGACTAATATGACGATCACGTTACTTAACCATAAGCAGCGCACGTTACTTAACCCACTGAAACCATGTCGCATGTGACTGACTGGGAAGCGTCCGCGTCGATAATTGTATAACCTGAGAGAGAAAGCATCTTGGGAGCAGGGCCTCTCAACTCACCGCTGGCCGGAGAGAGCACGGACCCGCTGGGGTGACACAACCCCGCCACGGTGCCACCATGGATCTACTTGAGTGCCCAATCTGCCTGTTCCTCATGTGTGAACCGGCCACCATGTCCTGTGGTCACTCGTTCTGCCGGAGTTGCCTGGGAAACTACTTGCCATCCAGGTGCCCAGCCTGCAAGGAAAGATTTAAACAGAGAGACGCCAAAAATATCAAGAACACCATCCTGATCTTCAGTGTCATTGAGAAGTGCTGCCCAGAAGAAACGAGGATGAAATGCCATATTCTGGAGAAACTCAAAACCAACGAGTTCACAGAAGCTTTACGCATCGCGGATGAAGGGATACGACTAGGTAGGTTTCTAAAAAGTAATGTGTGAACTTGAGTACGTTTGGGGAAGATATTTCCTTACGCAACCCTCGACTAGTCTGCAGGACAGGCTTAAGATCAAACGTATACGTTGTGTAAAGTGGATCCAGCCACTTATAAAAGCCCCACACCAGCCTGACTACGTATATTTACGTCACACCGATGTTTGCACAAAGAAACTCCAGCCAAGACGTAGGGTGTAAAATGATCATGCTGACTAATGAAAACACACACACCTGAAATTCAGTCCGATATATTCATGTACTCACATGAAATTGCTTTAATTGTCTTTATTTGTCTTCAGTGCAATATAGCCTACATAATCAGGCTCCCCTCGCAAAAGAGGCTTCTAACCTCAACGGGCTTTTCCTGGTTAAATACAGGTAAAATAATATACTGTTAAAACTGGTATAATATAACAGTGGTGTAGTGACCTGGCATGCACTCCCTGTTGTAGCCAGTAGCCTGGTCAGATAAGAGTCACGTGGTGGGAGGCAGTCACAGTGGTCCAACATATATAACCAAACTTATAAAACTCTAACCACATATCACAGTTGTAAGAATCGGCTTTATTGAATGCAGTTATACTCTGTTAATGCAGTTCTCTTTATACGCCTGTGATAAAATGCAGTTCTGATTATTTTGGTCCATGTACTTTGCCTCCCATCTATTCTACACATGTTCATAGGCAACATATAATGTGTTTGTGCACTGCTTATACAGTTGGAGTTTGAAGTTTACATACACCTTAGCCAAATGCATTTAACTTGTCAATAGGGGGGTGCTGTTTTCACTTTGGAAAAAATCGTGCCCAAATTAAACGGCCTTGTACTTAGTTCTAGATCATACAATATGCATATTATTATTACTATTGGATAGAAAACACTGTGAAGTTTCTAAAACTGTTTGAATTATATCTGTGAGTAAAACAGAACTCATTTGGCAGCAAACTTCCATACAGGAAGTGAAAAGTGAAAAATCTGAAATCGAGGCTCTGTTTCAGGGCCTGCCTATTATTTATTGATATGTATGCACTTCATACGCCTTCCACTAGATGTCAACAGGCAGTGGAAGGTTGAATGGGGTGTCTAGCTTGATCTGAGGCCGAATAAGAGCTTTTGGAGTGACAGGTCCGGTATTTTGTTTGTTTTCGACGACGCGCGGGGAACCTCGACATTGTCTTCTGAAAAGCGTTCGGTATACACGTCGAATATCTCCGGCTCTGATTTTATTTGTTACATATGAGAAAAACATCATAAAGTAGGATTTTTCAACCGAGTTTTATCAGTTTATTCAACGTTTATTGGGACTTTTGGAATTTTCCGTTCTTTGCGCCAAGAGAGGATGGGAATGTTCGCGCCACAATGCTAGCCAAGGTTGCTAATTCGACAGAAGAAATGGACATTCTAAAACCAAACAACGATTTATTCTGGAAATAGGACTCCTTGCACAACATTCTGATGGAATCTCAGCAAAAGTAAGACAACATTTATGATGTTATTTCGTATTTCTGTGTAATATTTTGACTCCTATTCTCCGCCGTGTTGGTGAGCGCTGTCTCACAATAACCCAAGCTGTATGTTGTGGTAAAGTTATTTTTATAAATCTAACACAGCGGTTGCACACTTCTTATGGCTGCAAGGGGCAATATTGAGTAGCCAGTTAAATCGTGCCCATTTCAAATGGCCTCGTACTCAATTCTTGCTCGTACAATATGCATATTATTATTACTATTGGATAGAAAACACTCTCTAGTTTCTAAAACCGTTTGAATTATTTCTCTGACTGAAACAGAAGTCATTCTGCAGCACACTTCCTGACCAGGAAGTGGAATGTCAGAAATCGATGCTCTGTTCAACTTCCTGCCTATACATGGGCATGATACGTAAGAGTCTACATACACTTCATACACCTTCCCCTGGTTGTCAAGAGGCGGTGAGAGAAATAAAATCGTGTTTATCTTGGTCTGAGGTGGAATTAAAGCTCTTTGTTTGACGTGACCGTCCACTTCCTGTTTCTGGAGCGCGCGAAAGAGGACATGGATTTGCCTTCTGTTTTGCTCTCGTTATGGACGACTAACATCTCCGTCTTAGATTTTATTTGATACATGTGTCCATATCATCGTAAATAATGTTTTTTCAATATAGTTTAATCAGATTATTGAATTTTTTTCGGGAGTTTTGCCGTGTTCCGTTCTCTGACTTTGTTTACGTTGGAGAGATCCGTGCCACTTGGCTAGTGTGCTTCCTAAATCGAGAGGGAAAATGAAGGTTCTAAATCCAAACACCGACTGTTCTGGACAAAGGACACCTTGTCCAACATTCTGATGAAAGATCAGCAAAAGTAAGAAACATTTTATGATGCTATTTCATATATCTGTCGAACTGTGTACTAGTCGTGGGCGGCCAACGTTTTGGCTACTCTAAGCTATACCGAAGCTGCATAACGTAATGAAGTTATTTTTAGAATTCTAACACTGATTTCATTAATAACTAATGGATCTATCATTTCCTATACAACATGTATTTTTTAGTTATGTTTATGAATAGCTATTTGGTCAGAATATGTGTGTCAGAAAAAGTGTCAGTAAAATATCCGAACTTTGTGGGAAATAGTAGCTACGTTAGCATAATGGGTAACCACTGATTTCAGCTCTAAATATGCAAATTTTTGAACAAAACATAAGTGTATGTATACCTGATGTTATAGGACTGTCATCTGAGGAAGAAAATCAAGGTTAGTCAAAAATTATATATCTTTTGCCTGTTTGTTACGATCGCTTACTTTTGCTACTGGGAAATTGCTTGTGTTTTTGGCTATTGTGGCTACGCTAATATAACGCTATATTGTGTTTTTGCTGTAAAACACTAGATAAATCGGAAATATTGTCTGGAATCACAAGATGCCTGTCTTTCAATTGCTGTACACTATGTATTTTTCAGAAATGTTTTATGATGAGTAATTAGGTATTTGACGTTGGTGTCTGTAAATATTATGGCTGCTTTCGGTGCAATTTCTGACTGTAGCTGCAATGTAAACTATGATTTATACCTGAAATATGCACATTTTTCTAACAAAACATATGCTATACAATAAATATGTTATCAGACTGTAATCTGATGAAGTTGTTTCTTGGTTAGTGGCTATTTATATATTTATTTGGTCGAATTTGTGATAGCTACTGATGGAGTAAAAAACTGATGGAGTAAGAAAAGTGGTGTCTTTTGCTAACGTGGTTAGCTAATAGATTTACATGTGTTGTCTTCCCTGTAAAACATTTAAAAAATCGGACATGTTGGCTTGATTCACAAGATGTGTACCTTTCATATGCTGTATTGGACTTGTTAATGTGTGAAAGTTAAATATTTAAAAATATATATATTTTGAATTTCGCGCCCTGCACTTTGAGCTGGCTGTTGTCATAAGTGTACCGACGTCGGGCTTGCACGCCAAACAGGTTAAGAACCAGTGTATCTTTCATTTGCCATACAACAAGTATTTTTATGTAAAGTTTATGATGAGTTCTTTGGTCAGATTAGGTGAGTGTCCAAAATATCTCCGGACATTCTGGCGAATTGTTGCTACGTATTCACAATGTATAACCACGATTTGCAGCTCTAAATATTCACATTTTCCAACAAAACATAAATCTATTGTATAACATGATGTTATCTTCTTGCAACTATAGGGGGTGCTGTTTTGCATTAGCATAATTTTCTCTACAGATTAAACTGCCTAGTACTCAATTCTTGCTCGTACAATATGCATATTATTGTTATTATTGGATAGAAAACACTATCTAGTTTCTATAGCCGTTTGAATTATGTCTCTGAGTGGAACAGAACTCATTCTACAGCACTTTTCCTCCCAGTGAGTGAGTTTTCAGAACTCTTGGCCTCTGGTTCCAGATCAGTTTTAAAGCCACTGTAGATCCTATGAGGATACAAACACTGCCCACGCCTTCCTCTAGATGTCAGTAAGTGGTGACAATTTGAATGGAGTCGATTGCGCAATCATGGGCTCTATAAATGACCAAATACCGGAAGTAGCGTTCCTTTGGACTCTGCGCTCAACGCAAGAAGGATATCTGACTGGCCTTTTTCCAAGCCAGTAATATAGCGTCGGTCATCTTTTTACTTGTTATAGGTGTTAGAAACATCATAAGGTAGTTAATTTAAACCGTTTTATAGCAATTTATATCCGTTTAGTGCGATTTTGAGGCATTGCTTTGTAATACAATTTGAAGCTCCGGGCACGTTTCGGGGTCCCGGTCGTACGTTAGTGGGCATTTCGATGGACAAGTGGACATCATTCGACCAAAAGAAGATTAGACCCAAGAAAGGATTCATTGCCCAAGATTCTGATGGGAGAACAGCTCATAGTAAGAACAATTTATGATGATAAATCGTGTTTCTGTCGAAAAATGTTAAACGCTTATGCCGCCATTTTGTTTGCTATAGCTTCGCTTGGCGCAAACTGTATTGAAAAGTAAGGATAATTTAAAAAATGTAATTCCGCGATTGTATTAAGAATTAAATTGTCTATCAATCGCTGTCCACCCTGTATTTTTTAGTCAAGTTTATGAGTATTTATGTATAAGACTAGATCACTGTCTAATATGGTGCACGACATTTTCTGACCAGCTGAGCTACTTTTGTCATTGTCTAACCATGATTTTGGTGGCTAAATATGCACATTTTCGAACAAACTCTATATGTATGTTGTAATATGATGTTACAGGAGTGTCATCTGAAGAATTCTGAGAAGGTTAGTGAAAAAATTAATATATTTTGGCGATGATAACGATATCGCTCTCTTTGGCTTGAATCAGTGCTCTGGTAACGTTTGCATATGTGGTATGCTAATATAACGATTTATTGTGTTTTCGCCGTAAAACACTTGAAAAATCTGAAATGTTGTCTGAAATCACAAGATCTGTGTCTTTCCATTGCTATGTGCTGTGTATTTTTAAGAAATGTTTTATGATGAGTAAATTGGTAATACAAGTTGCTCTCTGTAGTAATTCTAGGAGCTTTGGTGAGATTTGTGATGGTGGCTGCAATGGCAAACTATGATTTATACCTGAAATATGCACATTTTTCTAACAAAACCTATCCTATACCATAAATATGTTATCAGACTGTCATCTGATGAGGTTTTTTCTTGGTTAGTGGCTATCAATATCTTAGTTTTATGCCGAATTGGTGATAGCTACTGGTGTTGAGAGAAAATGGTGGACAAAGAAAAATGGTGATTTTTGCTAACGTGTTTAGCTAATAGATTTACATATTGTGTCTTCCCTGTAAAACATTTAAAACATCTGAAATGGTGGCTTTATTCACAGGATCTGTATCTTTCATTAGGTGTCTTGGACTTGTGATTTAATGATATTTAGATGCTACTATTTAATTGTGACGCTATGCTAGCGATGCTAATCAGTGTGGGGGGGGGGGGGGGGGGGTGCACCCGGACCCGGGGTAGAGGCTCGTGAAAGGTTAAAAGACTGTCATCTGATGAAGTTGTTCAAGGTTAGTGATTAATTTTATCTCTATTCTGTCGGTTTTGTGCAAGCTATTTTGGCGGGAAGTAAATTGCGTTGTGTGTTTGGCTACTGTAGTGAGCTAATAGAAATATATATTGTGTTTTCGCTGTAAAACACTTTAAAAATCGGAAATATTGGCTGGATTCACAAGATGTTTATCTTTCATTTGCTGTACACCATGTATTTTTCATAAATGTTTTATGATGAGTATTTATGTATTTCCCGTTGCTCTCTGTAATTATTCTGGCTGCTTTGGTGCTATTTGTGATGTTGGCTGCAATGTAAAACCAGGATTTGTTGGTCTAAATATGCACATTTTCGAACAAAACATAAATGTATTGTATACCATGATGTTATAAGAATGTCATCTGATGAAGTTGTTCTAGGTTAGTGATTCATTTTATCTGTGGGTTTTGTGAAGGCTACCTATGCGGTGGAAACATGGTGAAAATATGCCGTTGTGTGTTTGGCTATTGTGGTTAGCTAATATAAATACATATTGTGTTTTCGCTGTAAAACATTTTAAAAATCGGAAAATATGGCTGGATTCACAAGATGTTTATCTTTCATTTGCTGTATTGGACTTGTGATTTCATGAAAGTATATTATATCCCGTTAGGCTAGGCTATGCTAGTCAGCTTTTTTGAAGAGGATGCTCCCGGATCCGGGATGGGTATGAAGTAAAGGTTAAACTCAGTTTTTCACAATTCCTTACATTTAATCCTAGTAAAAATTCCCTGTCTTAGGTCAGTTAGGATCACCACTTTATTTTAAGAATGTGAAATGTCAGAATAATAGTAGATTATTAATAATTATTTATTTCAGCTTTTATTTCTTTTATCACATTCCCAGTGGGTCAGAAGTTTACATACCATCAATTAGTATTTGGTAGCATTGCCTTTAAATTGTTTAACTTGGGTCAAACGTTTCGGGTAGCCTTCCACAAGCTTCCCACAATAAGTTGGGTGAATTTTGGCCCATTCCTCCTGACAGAGCTGGTGTAACTGAGTCAGGTTTGTAGGCCTCCTTGCTCGCACACACTTTTTCAGTTCTGCCCACACATTTTCTATGTGATTGAGGTCAGGGCTTTGTGATGGCCACTCCAATACCTTGACTTTGTTGTCCTTAAGCTATTTTGCCACAACTTTGGAACTATGCTTTGGGTCATTGTCCATTTGTAATACCCATTTGCGACCAAGCTTTAACTTCCTGACTGATTTCTTGATGTTGCTTCAATATATCCACATAATTGTCGGCATAACTGTCCCTCTAAGCATTCAAAATGTAACGAGTTCTTTTAGGTGTCAGGGAAGAAAAAGTACATTATTTTATTTCGGAATGAGGTGGAGTAAAAGTAGTCAAAACTATAAATAAAGTACAGATTACCCAAAAAACTACTTAAGTAGTACTTTAAAGTTTTATTACGTAAGTACTTTATATCACTGCATATCTATTAGGCGAAATCACAGCAGCAAGTTTTGTGGATCCTTGCCATGTGAAAAGAGCAACCAGTGGAGCACAAACAACATTGTAAATACAACCTATATTTATCTGTTTATTTATCTTAACCCCTACTATTTGTATTACAACAATTTGCACATCGCTAAAACACTGCACATAGCTCATATAACTGATAATAGCTGATATGGAGTTGAAGTCAGAAGTTTACATACACTTAGGCTGGAGTCATTAAAACTTGTTTTTCAAACACTCCACAAATTTCTTGTTAACAAACTATGGTTTTGGCAAGTCGGTTAGGACATCTACTTTGTGCATGACACAATTCATTTTCCCAAACATTGTTTACAGATAGATTATTTCACTTATAATTCACTGTATCACAATTCCAGGGTGTCAGAAGTTTACATACACTAAGTTGACTGTGCCTTTAAACAGCTTGGAAAATTCCAGAAAATTATGTCATGGCTTTAGAAGCTTCTGATAGGCTAATTGACATAATTTGAGTCAATTGGAGGTGTACCTGTGGATGTATTTGAAGGCCTACCGTCAAACGCAGTGCCTCTTCGTTTGACATCATGGGAAAATCTAAAGAAATCAGCCCCCAAAAATGTAGACCTCCACAAGTCTGGTTCATCCTTGGGAGCAATTTCCAAACTCCTGAAGGTACCACGTTCATCTGTAAGAACAATAGTACACACGTATAAACACCATGGGACCACGCAGCCGTCATACCGCTCAGGAAGGAGATGTGTTCTGTCTCCTAGAGATGAACGTACTTTGGAGTGAAAAGTGTAAATCAATCCCAGAACAACAGCAAAGGACCTTGTGAAGATGCTGGAGGAAACGGGTACAAAAGTATCTATATCCACAGTAAAAACGAGTCCTATATCGACATAACCTGTAAGGCCGCTCAGCAAGGAAGAAGCCAGTGCTCCAAAACTGCCATAAAAAAGCCAGACTATGGTTTGCAACTGCACATGGCTACAAAGATTGTACTTTTTGGAGAATGTCCTCTGGTCTGATGAAACAAACATAGAACTGTTTGGCCATAATAACCATCATTCGACAATCGGTTGAAGAGCATGCATTTAGTTTTACTAGCATTTAAAAGCAGTTGGAGGCCACGGAAGGAGTGTTGTATGGCACTGAAGCTCGTTTGGAGGTAACATCTCTCATCTGGAGGACTCACTTAAAATAAATGCTTAATTTGTCAATTATGTCTGAGGGCTGGAGTGTTCACCTTGGCTATCCGTAAGTTCCAAAAAAAAGAAAACCGTGCCGTCTGGTTTGCCTAATGTAAGGAATTTAAAATGATTTATACTTTCACTTTTGATAGTTAAGTATATTTTAGCAATTACATTTACTTTTGATACTTAAGTATATTTAAAACCAAATACTTTTAGACTCAAGTAGTATTTTACTGTGTGACTTGTACTTTTACTTGAGTAATTTTCTATTATTAATCTTTACTTTTACTCAAGTATGACAATTGGGTACTTTTGTCACCACTGCAGATATGGGAGTTTATCAAACAAAACACACATGTTTCAGCCTCAGGCCTTCATCAGTGGCCTCTTTCAATAGCAAGGCCATGCTTAGTGAGTCTGTACAAAGGATTTTCTTAATTTTGAGTTAGTCACATTGGTCAGGTATTCTGCCACTGTGTACTTACTTTATTAGCTAGCATTCTAATTTGTTCAGTTTTTTGTGGATTCTTTCCAGTTTGTCAAATAGTTTCAAATAGTTTCATATTTTGGTTGGGTCTAATAGTGTTGCTGTCCTGGGGCTCTGTGGTGTCTGTTTGTGTTTGTGAACAGAGCCCCAGGACCAGCTTGCTTAGGGGACTCTTCTCCAGGATCATCTCTCTGTAGGTAAAGGCTTTGTTATGGAAGGTTTGGGAATCGCTTCCTTTTAGGTGGTTGTAGAATTTAACGTCTCTTTTCTGGATTTTGATAATTAATGGGTATCAGCCTAATTCTCCTCTGCATGCATTATTTGGCGTTTTACGTTGTACACAGAGGATATTTTTGCAGAATTCTGCATGCCGTCTCAATTTAGTGTTTTTCCCATTTTGTGAATTCTTGGTTGGTGAGCTGATCCCAGACCTCACAACCATAAAGGGCAATGTGTTCTATAACTGATTAAAGTATTTTTAGCCAGATCCTAATTGGAATGTCAAATTTTATGTTCCTTTTGATGGTGTAGAAGGCCCTTTTTGCCTTGTCTCTCAGATCTTTCATAGCTTTGTGGAAGTTACCTGTGGCACTGATGTTTAGGCTGAGGTATGTAAAGTGTTTTGTGTGCTTTAGGGCAACGGTGTCTAGATGGAATTTGTATTTGTGGTCCTGGAAACTGAACCTTTTTTGGAACACCATTATTTTTGTCTTACTGAGAGTTACTGTCAGGGCCCAGGTCTGACAGAATCTGTGCAGAAGATCTAGGTGCTGCTGTCGGCCCTCCTTGGTTGGGGACAGAAACACCAGATCATCAGCGAACAGTAGACATTGGACTTCAGATTCTAGTAGGCTGAGGCCGGGTGCTGCAGACTGTTCTTGTGCCCTCGCCAATATGTTGATATACAGTACCAGTCCAAAGTTTAGAAACATACTCATTCTAGGGTTTTTCTTTATTTTTTTTACTATATTCTACATTGTATGAAATAACACATGGAATCATCTAGTAACCAAAAAGGTGTTAAATATTTAAGATTCTTTAAAGTAGCCACCCTTTGCCTTGATGACAGCTTTGCACACTCTTGGCATTCTGTCAAAATGCTTCATAAGGAAGTCACCTGGAATGCATTTCAATTATCAGGTGTGCCTGAAAGGTTAATTTGTGGAATTTCTTTCCTTCTTAATGCGTTTGAGCCAATCAGTTGTGTTGTGACAAGGTAGGGGTGGTTTACAGAAGACAGCCCTATTTGGTAAAAGACCAAGTCCATATTATTGCAACAACAGCTCAAATAAGCAAAGAGAAACGATATTACATCATTACTTTACGACATAAATTTCAGTCAATGCGGAACATTTCAAGAAATTAAGGTTTCTGTGCAGTCGCAAAAACCATCAAGCGCTATGATGAAACTGGCTCTCATGAGGACCGCCACTGGAAAGGAAGGCCCAGAGTGACCTCTGCTGCAGAGGATACATTCATTGGAGTTAACTGTACCTCAGATTGCAGCCAAATAAATGCTTCACATAGTTAAAGTAACACACATCTCAACATCAATTGTTCAGAGGAGACTGCGTGAATCAGGCCTTCATGGTTGAATTGCAGCAAAGAAACCACTTCTAAAGGACACCAATAATAAGTGACTTGCTTGTGCCTAGAAATATGAACAATGGACATTAGTGGAAATCTGTCCTTTGTTCTGCTGAGTCCAAATTTGAGATTTTTGGTTCCATCCGCCGTGTCTTTGTGAGACGCATAGTAGGTGAACGGATGATCTCTGCATGTGTGGTTCCTACTGTGAAGCATGGAGGTGTGATGGTGCGGGGGTGCATTGCTGGTGACACTGTCAGTGATTTATTTAGAATTCAAGGCAGACTTAACCAGCATGGCTACAACAGCATTCTGCAGTGATACGACATCCCATCTGGTTTGTGCTTAGTGGGACTATCATTCGTTTTTCAACAGGACAGTGACCCAAAACACACCTCCAGGCTGTGTAAGGGCTATTTGACCAAGGAGAGGGATGGAGTGCTGCATCAGATGACCTGGCCTCCACAATCACCGACCTCAACCAAATTGAGATGGTTTGGGATGAGTTGGATCACAGAGTGAAGGAAAAGCAGCCAACAAGTGCTCAGCGTATATGGGAACTCCTTCAAGACTGTTGGAAAAGCATTCTTCATGAAGCTGGTTGAGAGAATGCCAAGAGTGTGCAAAGGCGTCATCAAGGCAAAGGGTGGCTACTTTGAAGAATCTAAAATATTAAATATATTTTGATTTGTTTAACACTTTTTTGGTTACTACATGATCCATATGTGTTATTTCATTGTTTTGATGTCTTCACTGTTGTACTACAATGAAGAAAATAGTAAACATTAAGAAAAACCCGGAAATGAGTAGGTGTGTCCAAACTTTTGACTGGTTCTGTATTATCTAAAAGCGGGTATTGCTCAAGCTGTATCCCTGTATCACCCAACGGTCCTGTGGAAAGAAATGTGTTTTTTTGCCCATTTTAACTGCACTCTTGCTGTTTGTGTACATGGATTTTATAATGTCATAAATCAAATCAAATTTTATTTGTCACATACAAATGGTTAGCAGATGTTAATGTGAGTGTAGCGAAATGCTTGTGCTTCTAGTTCCGACAATGCAGTAATAACCAACAAGTAATCTAACCTAACAATTGCACAACTACTACCTTATACACACAAGTGTAAAGGGATAAAGAATATGTACATAAAGATATATGAATGAGTGGTGGTACAGAACGGCATAGGCAAGATGCAGTAGAGGTCGTTGCTGCAAATGAGAACGTGTTCTCAGTCAACTTACCTGGTAAAATAACGGTAAAATAAATAAATACATAAATAAAATGGTATAGAGTACAGTATATACATATGAGATGAGTAATGTAGGGTGTGTAAACACAAAGTGGCATAGTTTAAAGTGGCCAGTGATACATGTATTACATAAAGATGGCAAGATGCCGTAGGGTGTCCGGTAGGGTGGAGGTGATATGGTCCTTGACTAGTCTCTCAAAGCACTTCATGATGACGGAAGTGAGTGCTACAGGGCGGTAGTCGTTTAGCTCAGTTACCTTAGCTTTCTTGGGAATAGGAACAATGGTTGCCCTCTTGAAGCATGTGGGAACAGCAGACTGGGATAAGGATTGATTGAATATGTCCGTAAACACACCAGCCAGCTGGTCTGCGCATGCTCTGAGGACGCGGCTGGGAATGCCGTCTGGGCCTGCAGCCTTGCGAGGGTTAACACGTTTAAATGTTTTACTCACCTCGGCTGCAGTGAAGGAGATATTTTTATCATATGTTTCATATGTTTATCCCCCAACACCGCTTTCTATCAATTTGTAAAGCAGACCCTCATGCCAAATTGAGTCAAAAGCTTTTTTGAAATCAACAAAGCATGAGAAGACTTTGCCTTTGTTTAGGTTTGTTTGTTTGTCAGTTTGGGTGTGCAGGGTGAATACGTGGTCTGTCGTATGGTAATTTGGTGAAAAGCCAATTTGACATTTGCTCAGTACATTGTTTTCACTGAGGAAAAGTATGAGTCGGCTGTTAATGATAATGCAGTGGATTTTCCCAAGATTACTGTTGACGGTAGTTATTGGGGTCCAATTTGTCACCAATTTTGTGGAATGGGGTGATCAGTCCTTGGTTCCAAATATTGAGGAAGATGCCAGAGCTGAGGATGATGTTAAAGAGTTTTAGTATAACCAATTGGAATTTGTGGTCTGTATATTTCATATAGGATACCATCAACACAGCAGGCCTTTTTGGATTAGAGTTTGTATTGTGTCCTGTAGTTCATTCAATGTAATTGGAGAATCTTGTGGGTTCTGGTAGTCTTTAATAGTTTTCTCTTTCTCCCCCCCCGACCCACACAGCCAGCCTTGTGTAACACTGTAATCTGTTGTAAATGGGGTACACTTAGTCTGTCTGTGTTATAAGCATTGTAGTGTTATTGACTCTTCGTTACTGTTCCTCTTTGCTATGGATGGTCTGTAATGCTAGTAGTTCTCACACATAGTTCCACTCCCCCAGAGAAGCACAGCAGTGTTTAGGGAAGTGACCTGGGTTACTTCTGAGTTGTTGAGCTGAGGAGTGTAAGGTGATATTCAGTTTCCTTGTCTTGTATTTTTGTCACTGCTGATTTTCTTTCTGTTTGAGTCGTGACTGTCATGACAGCCTTACCCAGTAGCTGATTTGTTTCTGGGTGCTGATATTAGATTTGAGGTGACGTCTAACAACATACTATAAACATGCAGAGGTAATTGTGTTTGTGTGTGGGAGTTATCTTTCATAATGAATGCCTAACCTCGTACTAATGATCTGTCATCACACAGAGAATGAAACAACTTCCTACAAGAGAAAGTCTGTGATTCTGCCTGGATGTTTCTCCTCTAGTTTGCTAACTTATTTTCTGACTGTGTTGTCATACTGAGGGTGTCAGTGCACCAAACACGTTGCATAAATAACAGTTTTTATGCACCACACAGGACTATGCATAACAGGTTGGGTTTTACTCCATTGTTTTGATACACATATTATATTAATACTCTGCAGGCTTTGCTGTAAAGCTAGCAGGTAGCATGCTACACCCAAAGAACCCTGGTATTGGGGGAGGAGGGAAGGTGAGGGTGTGAGGTCAGATGATTGTGCAACTTGTAGCTCATATTGTAACTTCAGGTTTTTGGGAGATTGTCTAATATTCCTGATGCACTGCAGGTGCACTGATAATGATCGCTGTTAATTATATGCTCCCTCCCCCAGCCCCTGGTGATGTGAGTCTGAAGGTGTGGAGAGCGGAGGCCAGTATGGAACTGAGACTGTACTCTGATGCCCTGAGGGACCTTGAAGACCTTTGCTGCGTTCGTCCCAAGTGGACAGAGGTAAGAAACACGCCCCAACCAACTGGAGAGAGAGGGGGAGACCTCACCACCCCCACACCCCCCTTTTAAAAAACAAATATCCCCTGTGCTGCATTCTTACCTTGCCCTCTAACACACGATACAAACAACATCACACATTTTTTTATTTTTTTATTTTACCTTTATTTAACTAGGCAAGTCAGTTAAGAACAAATTCTTATTTTCAATGACGGCCTAGGAACAGTGGGTTAACTGCCTGTTCAGGGGCAGAACGACAGATTTGTACCTTGTCAGCTCGGGGATTTGAACTTGCAACCTTCCGGTTACTAGTCCAACGCTCTAACCACTAGGCTACGCTGCCACCCCAAACCTCACATCACAATAACCAAAACCTCACCACTTATACAACCGTATATCCTACCCATCTTCCCCAGCTACAGAGACGGCCTCCTCGACACACAGTATCTCCTGAAATATCTCCACACTTTATCATTTCATGACAACTCAAATTCCATCTGAAGGTACGCAGAGACCATGCCAATAGAAAAGGGTCTGTTATCCCCCACCTTTGACCCTGTTCCTCCTTGTTAGCCAAATAGCCAACTTGGCTGAGAAAACAGAAAATTCAACACACATTTGGCCTTTTCCTTATTTGAATACCTGTACCCCATTATAAACACCTCAACATTAAACTCCACCCCAACCTCTCACACAGACATTCCAACATGCTTTACCTCCCACCCCCTCAAACTCCCGCAAGCTCGGAGTGTTAAAGTCTAATAAGTCCTCAATACCCCCTTGCCAGTCCCCAGTCTCTGCCGTCACCTGCATTGGTCGCCCTTCCCCCTTTAGCCGCTCAAAACTCCCTCTTACCGACTCAGACAGTGTCTCCTGGACCTCCTCCAGGAATCTCTCCAGCAGCCTAAGAGATGTTAGTCCTGTTTGTTGTGCCAGGACTTCCATGGTTTTCCACCCCTCCTCCCCACGTAGCCGCCGGTCGCCCTGCCTTAGTAAACATGCTGCCATCAGTCGCTTCTGCAGGGTGGCTGACTGAACCGCTCTCAAAGGGATGGCTGAGTTGTGGAAGATAGGTTCCTCCCACAGCCCAGGCTCCACATCCCCTTCTCATGTGGGCCTTAGCAGCTGCCAGCCCTCAGCACTGCAGAGTAAAAATCAGAGAGACCTGCTGTACTCAGCCTCTCCAGCTTCATGAGGAACAGCTGCCGGTCCAACCCTAATCCGCCAGCTCACCTCAGCAGCACGCATGTTGGTTCCCTCCAGCCGACATCAGTATGGTACTGCAGTCTCTGCGCCGCCTTTAGTCGGAATGCAGCCACCCTGCTCTCCAGTTCCACCAGGCCCTGTCCTCTTTCGTGGACAGACATGTACAACACTGCTGCCCTCAGCCAGTGATGGCACGACCAGAAAAAAATTCACCAGCTTGGGGTGCAGATCTGTAAGCAGACCAGCAGGGGGTTGAGAACAACCCGTTTATGCCACAAGGAAGATGCCACCAGGTTGTTAATTATCAGCACCCTCCCTCTATATGACACTTGGGACAGGAGCCACCACCTGGTCAGTCTTGACACCACTACCTGTGACAGCCCCTCCCAGTTCTTCCTGACCCACCTCTCCAAGCCCAGGTACACCCCCAACATTTTAAGCACTTCACAACTCCATTGTAAACCCCATAGAAGCAGTGGGGGAGCCCTATCCCTCCATGCCCCACATAGAGCGTTCTCTTGCCCCAGTTCACCTTAGTTGACGAAGCTCCCCCGTACCCCTTCAGACTCGTCTCTAGTGCCTGCATATCCTGCCCATCCCTGACCGTCACAGAAACATCATCTGTATTTGCCGACACTGCAATGCCTGTCAACACACCCATATCTGTCTCGCACACTCCCTGCAGTCTCCTGCGTAGGAAGCTCAGAAAAGGCTCACTGGCTTGTGTATATAACTGCCCCGAAAGAGGGCATCCTTGTCTAATGCTTCGTCTCACCCAGACTGGCCTACTGAGCCCCCCTCCCTCCTTGACCATACATGACGACCCAGCATACAACATCTTCACACAAGCCAAAAACCTTTCCTCAAACCCAAACACAGACATCACATTGAACGCATACTCATGACCCACTCTATCAAAAGCTTTCTTTAGAGAGACCAGTCCAAAGTTCACATTAGAAACTCTTGACAACGCCAATGTCCCTGATTAATAAGAACAAGTTGTCCGTGATTGAGTGTCCCGGTACACAATATGTCTGGTCCTTGTGTACTATAGAGTCCAGATAGGACTTCAGTCTGTTAGTGAGGACCTTGGCAACTATATTGAAGTTCGCACAGAGCAATGCCACAGGCCTACAGTTCTTAACCTGTCTGGCACCGGGGTTCCGCTAGCGGAACTCCTCCCACATTCCACTGAAAAGGCAGAGCGCGAAATTCAAAAAATATTTTTGAGAAATATTTAACTTTCACACATTAACAAGTCCAATACAGCAAATGAAAGATACACATCTTGTGAATCCAGTCAACATGTCCGATTTTTAAAATGTTTTACAGCGAAAACACCACATATATTTATGTTAGCTCACCACCAAATACAAAAAAGGACAGACATTTTTCACAGCACAGGTAGCATGCACAAAGCCAACCTAACTAACCAAGAACCAACCAAACTAACCAAGAAACAACTTCATCAGATGACAGTCTTATAACATGTTATACAATAAATCTATGTTTTGTTTGAAAAATGTGCATATTTGAGGTATAAATCAGTTTTACATTGCACCTACCATCACAGCTACCGTCAGAAATGGCACCGAAGCAGCCAGAGTAATTACAGACACCAACGTCAAATACCTAAATACTCATCATAAAACATTTCTGAAAAATCGATGGTGTACAGCAAATTAAAGACAAACATCTTGTGAATCCAGCCAATATTTCCGTTTTTTTTAAGTGTTTTACAGCAAACACAATATAGCATTATATTAGCTTACTACAATAGCCTACCACACTACCACATTCATTCATCAAGGCACGTTAGCGATAGCAATAGGCACGTTAGCGATAGCGAATAAACCAGCAAAATATATTAATTTTCACTAACCTTCATAAACCTTCATCAGATGACAGTCCTATAACATCAGGTTATACATACACTTATGTTTTGTTCGAAAATGTGCATATTTAGAGCTGAAATCAGTGGTTATACATTGTGCTAATGTAGCATCTTTTTCCCAGAATGTGCGGATATTTTTATGACACTCAACTATTCTGACCAAATAACTATTCATAAACGTTACTAGAAAATACATGTTGCATAGGAAATGATAGATACACTAGTTCTTAATGCAATCGCTGTGTTAGAATTCAAAATATAACTGCATTACGATATGCAGTTTACGTTATGGCGAGAGCGTGCCCAAAACCTGGCCGCAAACTACTATTTCACATGTTCGACAGATATATGAAATAGCATCATAAAATGGGTCCTACTTTTGATGATCTTCCATCAGAATGTTGTACAAGGGGTCCTTTGTCCAGAACAATCGTTGTTTGGTTTTAGAATGTCCTCTTCTCCAGTCAATTAGCATGGAAAGCTAGCAAAGTAGCGCGAAGCTCTCTTTCCTGAACAAAGGCACACAACGCAACACGCCTAACGTCCCGAATAAATTTCAATAATCTAATAAAACTATATTGAAAAAACATACTTTACGATGATATTGTCACATTTATCAAATAAAATCAAATCCGGAAATATTAGTCGTCTATAACGACAGCTTTTCAGAAGGCAATACCAGGTCCCTTCTCGCGCGCTCCAGAAAACAGGAAACTGGTGACACGTCATGCCAAGAGCTTTCATTCGACCCCAGATCAAGTTATACACTCCATTTCTTCTCTCACTGCCTGTCGACATCTAGTGGAAGACGTATGAAGTGCATTGTTACGTTCCCCAGTTTCTGTGTTGTATTTGAGTGTGTGTGTTTCAGGAGATGGCTTCCTGGAAGCCTCCCCAACCAGCTGATTGGTCGACTCAATGGCTAATGGATGATTAGAGAGCTGACCCCGCCCCCTCGTCAAGATGCAGCTGTATCCAATTAGACTCCTGAAGCTATATAAAAGCCAGTGTTCTGTTCAGGAGGAGAGAAGATTGAATATTTTGGAGAGATTAGAGAGAGAGAGATTTTTTTCTGGAGAATTTGATTGTGATAAAGTCTTGGTTGTTTCTCAAAAAGATTTGGTATGTACTATGTAAGTTGTTGCTGAGGGAGCTGATTGGTTATGTCTGTTATGTGTTATAGCACGCACTGTTTTGATTATTGAAATTGTTTGTTGTTCTGTTTCATTTGTTCCCAGGGGGGAAGGAGAAGGCACTTTGGGAGTGCTTAGGCTAGAGGCCCGCGGGCATACATATACCCGTAGTATATTCAATGTCTAGGCACACTAGGTAAGACCTGGGCGGACCACCCCCTGTATTTTGGTTAGGGCACCAGGTGGTGCTAAGATAGGTAAGTAGTGGGTAGGCAGGTTAGATAGGAGAGGGGGAAGCTTTGATATTTACTTTCTTTGCTTTGGTTCCGTCCAGCCCCTTTTCCCCATATTACCGTTTAAGGAAATAAATCCTAGTAAACGGTAAATTCTGACTTTTGTCATCCTTACTCGCACCTACAGTCCATACCTCTTTCACTTCACAGGGAGTTGAGTTGAAGCAGGGTGTTGCGTTCCCTCTTCTCAGAGGCGTGCGTAACATGCATGTATACTAATAAATATCAAGGACATTTATAGGCAGGCCCTAGAACAGAGCATCGATTTCAGATTTTCCACTTCCTGTCAGGAAGTTTGCTGCAAAATGACTTACTCACAGATATAATTCAAACGGTTTTAGAAACTAGAGAGTGTTTTCTATCCAATAGTAATAATAATATGCATATTGTACGAGCAAGAATTGAGTACGAGGCCGTTTAAATTGGGCACGATTTTCCCCCAAAGTGAAAACAGCGCCCTCTGTCCTCAACAGGTTAAGTTCAAACAAGTCCCCTTTTTTGGGCAGGAGAGTCAGAGCCGCCCGATGGCAGCTCATCGGCAACTCTCCTACCCCCACGCACTCACGCAACAAGCAAAAGAAATCCAGTCCAATTATTCCCCAGGATTTTTTATAAAACTCTACTGGGAGGGCATCGACCCCCGGTACATAGCCGGGGGACATCTAGGTTATGCCTTTGCCAGTTCATGGGACAACAGGGGAATGTCCATTTCATCCCTCTGTGCCAGAGAGAGCTTAGGGAGTTCTGCAAACAAAACTTGAGCACACAGAGGATCACACAGTTCCTCTCTCTCTACCTCTCTCTCCCCCATTCCTCTACCTCTACCTCTCTCTACCTCTCTCTCCCATTCCTCTGTCTCCCATTTTCCATTCCATTCCACCCTACATCTCTCTATCTCTCGCTCTCCTTCTCTCTCTACCTCTATCTATCGATCTATCTCTATCTCTCATCCATTATTCTCTCTTGTCTGTTCTCTCCAGGGTTTCTTTCGTAAAGGTAATGTGTTACTGGAGATGGGTCGTCAGTCTGAAGCCCTGATCCAGTTTCACCGCTGTCTCAAACTACAGGCCGACTTCACTCCTGCCAAGAGCCAGATTAAAAAGGTCAGTAGCCATAGCCAACACTGACTGGCTCATTTACTGACTGGCTCATTTACTGACTGGCTCATTTACTGACTGGCTCATTTACTGACTGTTTACTACAGACTGGCTCATTTACTGACTGGCTCATTTACTGACTGTTTACCACTGACTGGCTCATTTACTGACTGTTTACCACTGACTGGCTCATTTACTGACTGTTTACCACTGACTGGCTCATTTACTGACTGTTTACCACTGACTGGCTCATTTACTGACTGTTTACCACTGACTGGCTCATTTACTGACTGTTTACCACAGACTGGCTCATTTACTGACTGTTTACCAATCACCGGTCCTGTTACTTACTGACTGTTTTTTCCCCACTGTCTGCCTGACTGTGCTTCACTGGCTCATTCAATCTCACTAGCTGAGTGTGTCATTGACTGCCTGGCTTAATGACTGTAAGGGGTCAGGTTCTAGGAATGGGTGGTATTTGCTGCTTCTAGGACTTTTTTTAAAGAATGGAATGCCTTTGAACAATGTTAGACAACCTAAACACGTACTGTATACTAAGTACAGCAGGGGTGGGCAATCATTTCAGCTCCAGGGCCACTTTGGGATTTCAAAATTCAGCGGAGGGCAGCACATTTTGTCCCAGACTGATTTGTTTGTCAAAAGCAATTTGTGGGCCAGAAAGGCCAGTTAATTGAAAATGTAAAGGTTCATTATAATGGATGGATTTATTGATCGATTTCCCCTGGTCAGATCCTGGAGGCGGAAGGCATGTCAGTTCCAGAGGAGGTCCCCCAGATCCTCCAGGTGGTCTCGGAGTACCTCAGAGACCCCTGCCCCCCCATCACAAGCCTCTTCCCCCCTGGACCCACACAAAGCCACACACACAGCCACGCCGAAAGCCTCCGATTCCCTCAGGAGGAGGGGGACAGGAGAGGAGACTCTGAGAATGGGTCAAAGGTGAAACATGGGACCAGTACTGAGTGCTGTCTCAGTCTCTGTCAGGCCGTGTCCTTCCTCCCTACAGCCGAGGATGATGAGGAGATGATGATGAGGAAGGAGGAGAGGCACAGCAGGGGTACATAGAACACACACACACACACACACACACACACACACACACACACACACACACACACACACACACACACTGGAAGAGAGAATAGACACATGTTGATGGTTGATAATGGTTCTATGTTGTCTCCCTCAGGAGGCTGCAGTCTGGAAAGAAGAGACTCTCTGAGTGTCCTCACTGTGTCTGACTTTGAATGTCCCCTCTGTATCAGGTTAGTAGTTTCCATAGATGGTACATCCTGTGGAGTCTTGTGGTACTGTGTTATTGTTGAGAAACGTGTGATGTACTCTGATTTTAGTGCTGTACCTCTACAGGTTGTTCTATGAGCCAGTGACCACTCCCTGTGGACATACCTTCTGTAGGACCTGCCTCGAGAGAAGCCTAGACCACAACCTCCGCTGCCCCCTCTGCAAACAGCCACTACAGGAGGTAACTACGGCCTACGTAACTACGGTGTCACGCCCTGACCATAGAGAGCCTTTTTATTCTCTATTTTGGTTAGGTCGTGGTGTGACATGGGTGGGTAATCTAGGTTGTTTTATTTCTATGTTTGCCTGGTCTGGTTCCCAATCAGAGGCAGCTGTTTAGCGTTTTCTCTGATTGGGGATCATATTTAGGCAGCCATTTCCCCACTGTTTTTTTTGTGGGATCTTGTTTTTGTTGTTGCCTGTGAACACTCCAGAACGTCACGTTTCGGTTATTCTTTATTGTTTTTGTGCGTTTCATTTAATAAATATGTGGAGCCCAGATCACGCTGCGCTTTGGTCCGAGTATGCTTCCAACGACGATCGTGACATACGGCCTACGTAAGTGTTGTCTAGGTAGCAGTGGTATATGTAACTAGTGTCTACATAAGTAGTCTACTTAACTACTGTGCCTTGCAAAATTATTCACATTTCATTGTTACAAAAGTATTCACATTTTATTGTGTTAAAGTGGGATTATAATGGATTTAATTGTTTTTTTTGTCAACAATCTACACAAAATAATGTGGAAGTTTTTTTGTTTTTGATAAATAAAAAAAGAATAACTAAAATATAGTTGTTGCATACTGTAAGTATTCCGCCGCTTTTAATCCTTTTAATTCTGTATTTGGTTAGGTCAGGGTGTGACTAGGGTGGGCAATCTATATTTTCTATTTCTTTGTTGGCCGGGTATGGTTCCCAATCAGAGGCAGCTGTCTATCGTTGTCTCTGATTGGGGATCATACTTAGGCACCTTTTTTACACCTGTAGTGTGTGGGAACTTGTTTTTGGTACTGTGCTGCTTAGCTGTACTAGACATTACGTTTTGTATTTGTTGTTTTTTCGGTGTTCATTGAATAAATTAAAATGTACGCCTACCACGCTGCACCTTGGTCCAATCCTTCCATCGACGAACGTAACACACTGAGTAACTGCCTCCTTATTTTCAAGCATGGTGGTGGCTGCATCATGATATGGATATGCTTGACATCGGCAAATACTTGGGAGTTTTTCAGGATAAAAAGGATGGATGGAGCTAAGCACAGGCAAAATCCTAGAGGAAAACCTGCTTCAGTCTGCTTTACACCAGAGACTGGGAGAGGAATTCACCTTCAGCAGGACAATGACCTAAAACACAAGGACAAATCTACACTGGAGTTACTTACCAAGAAGACAGTGATTGTTCCTGAGTGGCCAAGTTACAGTTTTGACTTAAATCTGCTTGAAAATCTATGGCAGACTTGAAAATTGCTGTCTAGCCATGATCTCAAACATCTTGACACAGCTTGAAGAATTTTGGAAAGAATCATGCTTAAATATTGCACAATTCAGGTGTGCAAAGCTCTTATAGAATTAACCAAGAAGACTCACAGCTGTAATTGATGCAAAGGTGTTTCTAACATGTATTGACTCAGGGAGCTGAATACAATATTTGAGTTATTTCAGTTCTATTAATCTTTTGAAAACATATTGTTCTTCCACTTTGACATTACAGAGTATTTTGTGTAGATTGTTGACAAAAAATTACAATGAAATCAATTCATGGGGTCTGAATCATTTTGCAAGGCACTCTTGTGATGTGACTATCTGTCACGATCGTCTTCGGGTGAAAGAGAGGACCAAGGCGCAGCGTGATATAAATACATCTTCTATTTATTTGAAGATGAAACGAACACTAATACAAACGTGAAGCTAACAAACAAAAGTGCAGACACAAGCTACTAATGTCAAACATAGACAATTACACACAACCTGTCTAATGCCTATGGCTGCCTTAAATATGGCTCCCAATCAGAGACAACGATAGACAGCTGTCTCTGATTGAGAACCAATCCAGGCAACCATAGACTTACATAAACACCTACACTGAACACAACCCCATGAACTCTACAAAACCCCCTAGACAATACAAACACCCTAGACTAGACAAAAACACAAACATCCCCCATGTCACACCCTGACCTAACTAAAATAATAAAGAAAACAAAGATAACTAAGGCCAGGGCGTGACACTATCCTTAATGTGATGACTGCTATTTATTGAATAATTAGCTACTATGTTTAATTATTACTCAATTAAATTCATCATGTAACATTTAACTTATTAGGAGTTTTGGGCACCACGGGAAAAGTTGTTTACCGAGTTCCTATCTCCTGACTTAAACTCTAAAGATTCATAAATATCTCTTACATCAATAACAGTTCATTATTACCTCATCAGTCTCATTCTGAACGTCGCATAATTATTGGATATCTGCACGAACCCTAACCTAAGTGATGAATCAGCTTTACACAAATTGGCTTAATTATTTATTTACTAACTAACTAAATCATCACACAGAATACGTAAACACACACAGTATAGGTTATTGATTACATACATAATACAATGACAACAGGTCCGTAGTGGACTAGTGAGGGGTAGGTAAGGAGAGGGACAACAGAGTCAACTTATCGTACATATATTTGGAAGCTACACTCACGGGAATATGAATACTTTGCACATGAACGACCGCTCATTCCGAAAAGAAATGCAATGTTTATATTTACGCATAGATGTCTTTGTCGTCTCTCTGTTGAACTTGATGGTTCTATGGGAAGTGGTTGGATGTAATTCTCTGGTTGTCCACCAGAGGTCACAATGTCCTTAGTTGTAGGCTTCTTCTGTCTTGGAGTTTATGTTAGAATAGATACCTCAGGTGTACCACGTGGTGGTGAGAGGGATCTGTCTCCCCTCTTATCTTTGGTCAAATGTCATAGATTTCTTTACATGCACAGCTGCAGACTGTGAATGTTTGCTCTAGTCTTTACCTTCACCCGTTGAGAGTTTCAGAGGGTCTTACCATTTTCAGCCGTGTAGCCACCGCTCCATGCTGTCTGGTCTTGTAGTTTTAACTATTTCAACGTGTGGGCCACAGCCTCATGTTCTCTGGTCTAATGTACATTTCGCTAGCGAGTCCTTTTAAGCACTCTGGTCTTGGCGGGCGTTCTCCCATGTTGACATGAACTCTAAGCTCACTTGGGCGTGGCTACTGACTGAGTACAAGTTTACATGAAACACAATTCTCAATAAGAAGGCTAAAATCACATTTCTATCTTTTCAAAAATAGTTTCATATTTAATCATAATTTTTTACAACATTTAGATGTACATCTGATATACAGTGTGAAAGCTCTTAAATTTCCGGTATAACGTCTTTCTGATAATTTTAATGACATCACAAAATAGACATTCATTTTCCATATTCCATCTCTCATCATCCCCAACATTCGGATGTTGAAATATATTGTCCCAGTGTCCATTGTTTGTTGTAGTTTTGGGCGGCAAACTCTTCATAAGACACAAAGACATTCCAATCCCCCCCACCGCTCTGTGTGAGAGAGAGCTCTGTAGAGCTGATCCACTGTACCCGGATCTTTGGCTCCTCAGAGGAGATTCATGATGATTGTATGTTCTACATAACTAGGGTCTTCATCTATGTACATAGTCTATTGGCTCAATCAGGAACACATTATATATAATTACGATGGAAGGTCTGCTTTGTACTGTTTTATGTTTATAACCCAAGGGGGATCACTTCAACTGGGGTAAATGTATTTGATACTTTTCTTCTCATTTAATGCTGAATCACTTTTTATTTCCTGTGTAGTACTTTAAGAGCAGGAAGTACAACCCCACAGTGCTGCTGCAGGAGATCATGTCCCGCCTCTTCCCCCTGGAGCTGGCTGAGAGGAAGCAGGTCCACGAGACTGAGATGGCCGAACTCTCCAAGTGAGTCCTGTCGCTGACGCACTGTAACCAAGGGTAAACGGGGGTCGATGTCGAACCCTCCCGGTTTGTTCTAGAGTCTCAGTGAACTTTAGCCTGGCACTCAAACTGATTTCTCTACGTTTCCCCTTTGTGGGTGCAGCGTTCAGTCTGGTTTAACCAGTCTACCGAAAGTGGCCCTTACCTGTAAAACGAGCTTTGGAACTATTTCTTAATGCCTGAAAGAAATGAGAGACAAACGTGAAAATGTTGATGAACTATCATATGATCGCCAGAATGAGTTGGCAACCGTAATGGTAACCGTGGCAACAGGCATCAGGCTCCTCATACAGGAAAGAGTAAAAGACTGTATGACCGTGAGATCATTGGCAAGTCACCGCACACAGCAACAACACCAGCTGCTGGAGAACAGCGACACAGAAAAGAGACATGGACTTTAGTATTTTCAAAATACACACCTTCTTAACCCTACTGTTACCCTGATATATCTCTCTCTCAATTCAATTTCAATTTAAGAGCTTTATTGGCATGGGAAACATATGCTAACATTGCCAAAGCAAGTGAAGTAGATAATAAACAATAAATCTCTCTCTCGCTCTCTCTATATCATCTCTGTCTCTCTCTCTGTCTCTCTCTGTCTCTCTCTCTGTCTCTCGCTCTCTCTGCATCCTCTCTGTCAATCTCTGCATTCTGTCTCTTTGCATCCTCTCTGTTTCTCTCTGTTCATCTCCCTACATCCAACAGTCTAACTAAGGACATCCCTATATTTGTGTGTGCGGTGGCGTACCCGGGCGTGTCCTGTCCTCTCCACATCTTCGAGCCTCGTTACCGCCTCATGATGAGACGATGCATGGAGACGGGCACCAGGAAGTTTGGCATGTGCAGCTACGAACATGGAAAAGGGTGGGTGGTGGATGTATACAATCTGAAAATACTGGTATGAAAATTAACTGTGTCTTGACTGCGTGTGACCCTGTGTGTGTCTGACTGCGTGTGACCCTGTGTGTGTCTGACTGCGTGTGACCCTGTGTGTGTCTGACTGCGTGTGACCCTGTGTGTGTCTGACTGCGTGTGACCCTGTGTGTGTCTGACTGCGTGTGACCCTGCGTGTGACCCTGCGTGTGACCCTGTGTGTGACCCCGTGTGTGTGTCTGACTGTGTGTGTGTCTGACTGTGTGTGTGTCTGACTGTGTGTGACCCTGTGTGTGTCTGACTGTGTCTGACTGTGTCTGACTGTGTCTGACTGTGTCTGACTGTGTCTGACTGTGTGTGACTGTGTGTGTGTGACTGTGTGTGTGTGACTCTGTGTGTGTCTGACTCTGTGTGTGTCTGACGCTTGTTTCCCTTTTTACACACTGTGCTGAGTCACACTGTGCTGAGTCACTGTGCTGGGGATCTGATTTGTCTTTCACATGAACCTTTCAGCAGGTTCCAACAACTCTGTGTGTCTGACTCTGTGTGTGTCTGACTCTGTGTGTGTCTGACTCTGTGTGTGTCTGACTCTGTGTGTGTCTGACTCTGTGTGTGTCTGACTCTGTGTGTGTCTGACTCTGTGTGTGTCTGACTCTGTGTGTGTCTGACTCTGTGTGTGTCTGACTCTCTGTGTGTGTCTGACTCTCTGTGTGTGTGTGTGTGTGTCCTCCAGATTTGCAGACTACGGCTGTATGCTGGAGATCCATAGCCTAGAGGTGTTGCCTGACGGTCGCTCCTATGTGGACTGTGTGGGTGGAAGTCGCTTCAGGGTCCTAAAGAGAGGACAGAGAGATGGATACCACACCGCTGATATAGAATACATGGAGGACCACAAGGTAATTACCACAGGTTGTTCTAACCTACTCCTGGCCCTGGATGACCCCTGTGAAGGCAGAGTTTTGGTTCAACTTACCACTCCTGAGGAAGGTTACAAATGCTATTTTATTAGCTAGTTCTTCAGTGAGTGTTCCACTGGTACTTTGCCTGTTTCCAAGCAACAGTTTGTCAAGGCAATGTTCAGCGCCCTAGTGGGTATATCTCAGGAGAGCATGGGAGGGAGGGATCGTGGGGAAGGGAGAGAGGGAATATTAGACTAGATATTAGACAATAAGTGAGTTCTGGTCTGGAAGGGGTAGGTGATAGGCAGGTCCATGTGTGAGAGAGATGAATCTAATAAAGACTAAAGAGTTTGTTTCTTTATTTAAAGGCGTGAACAGAATTATTTGTACTGTGTGTATTTTTCATAGAGAATCTCCTATGTTCCTAGGCTGAGGGGTCAGAGTTGGAGCTGTTGCAGAGCCTCCATGACAGTGTGTATGAGCAGGCCCAGGACTGGTACACACGCCTCAACACACGCCTCAGAGAACAGATCAGCAGACAGTATGGAACCATGCCTGACAAGGACAACAACATACAGGTACACACACACTTAGACAGACCTTGCCTATCACCTACCACTCCCAGACCATCTAGTGTCTAACATCATCTCTCCCTGTCTCTCTCTCTCCCTGTCTCCCTTCTCTCCCTGTTTCTCTCTCTCCCTTCTCTCCCTGTTTCTCTCTCTCTCTTCCTCTCTCTCTCCCTTTTCTCCCTGTCGCTCTCTCTCCCTTCTCTCTGTCTCTCAATGTTCCTTCTCTCCCTGTCTCTCTCCCTCAGGCCTCCAATAACGGTCCAGCATGGTGTTGGTGGTTGTTGTCAGTTCTCCAGCTGGACCCTGCCTACCAGACCACTGTGCTGTCTCTGCCCTCCCTCAAAGATCGCCTGGGACACCTGCGCATCGTTCTGGAATACTTCTCCCAGAGCTAGAGAAGAGGAGTATGAAGGAGAGAGAGGGATACTTGGTTTACACAATACAGAAATACACACAAACGCACATCCACTAATATAGTACACACACACACTAATATATTACACACATACACACAAGCAGAAAGAGTTTTATCACTTACATAAATACCATATTGAATTGCTGGTGAAAGAGAGGAGCTTTAAGTTTTGGGAGAAAAATAACTCAATATACTTACAAATTACTATATCATGTCTTGACTGTCCAGCTCGCTAATAATCACTTAAATTAAAGCTAGACAGTCAGGGAGTATCGTAAATTCCCAAAACGATGGATAGAGGACTTTCTCTTGCAAATTTTAACGGCGAGGAAATAATCAATATTCATTGCAGCCCTCCGTAACTCGTTGAAGACCAAATGCAGCCCCCAGGGCAAAATTAGTTTGACCCCCATGCAGTAGAGGGTTGACCTCAACCTGTTATGATTCATACCAAAGGATGTAAACCTGGTGTTAATGTCTCAGACAACCACTAGGTGTCCCTGTTCTCACTCCTGTTTCCCCTATCAGCCAAGCATAAAGAACACTGCCTTTCGCCATGGCAACTGACCTGCACTCATGATGTAACCAGCCATGTCATAATCAGATGATCTGATTAGTCTGACTCCTATGGCTCTAAAGTGCTTGATGAAATGCTATTAAAGGAGAGATGAGATGATAGCGGGATAGAGAAAGAGTGACACAGAGATCGCTCAGTCTTACAGAGCTGAAAACAACTTGATTTCCTGGATAATGCACAGTATGCTATTAAAGAGTTTGGGTTAATGTTATTGATAGTTCAAAATAATCATGTTGTCTTTTTGGGGGGGTTCTTTAAAACCTTGGCAAGCTCCCATATTGTGACAAACACAATGAGCAGCCATTTGGTGTCTAACAATCGGCCACTAAAATAGGATCATAAATTCTTTATTTTATTACTAGCACTATAGTATAATTGCTATTGCCGCTACTATATATTTCCTGCAATGAAGCATCGTTACTAATATTGAATAGGATGTCATATTAGTGTGTTATTGCAATAATGATTTATTATGAAACATTGAAACATAAAAAGGCTCCGCCTGGGTGAAAATCGTAATATTTCGGAGTAATGTGAATTAAAAGCTGCTATTGGCTGACTTCTGTCTCTGTAGTGTTGATGAAGATCTATTGAACAGGTCACATCCCAAATTGGCACCTTATTCCCTTCATAGTGCACTACATTTGACCAGGGCCTCTATAGGACTCTGGTGAAAAGTAGTGCACTATATAGGGAATAGTTGGGATGCAGCCCAGGTGTTAAATAAGAGAGATGAGGTGGAAAGAGGAACTTTACATACACCTTAGTCAAATGCATTTAAACTCAGTTTTTCACAATTCCTGACATTTAATCCAAGTAAAAATTCCCTGTTTTAGGTCAGTTAGGATCACCACTTTATTTTAAGAAAGTGAAATGTCAGAATAATAGTAGAGACTGATTTATTTCGGCTTTTATTTATTTAATCCCATTCCCAGTGGGTCAGAAATTTACATGCCCTCAATTAATATTTGGTAGCATTGCCTTTAAATTGTTTAACTTGGGCCAAATGTTTCGGATAGCCTTCCACAAGCTTCCCAAAATAAGTTGGGTGAATTTTGACCCATTCCTCCTGACAGAGCTGGTGTAACTGAGTCAGGTTTTTAGGCCTTCTTGCTCGCACATGCTTTTTCAGTTCTGCCCACAAATTTTCTATGGGACTGAGGTCAGGGCTTTGTGATGGCCACTCCAATACCTTGACATTGTTGTCCTTAAGCCATTTTGCCACAACTTTGGAAATATGCTTGGGGTCATTGTCCATTTGGAAGACCCATTTGCAACCAAGCAATATATCCACATAATTTTCTCTTTCTCATGATGCCATCTATTTTGTGAAGTGCACCAGTCCCTCCTGCAGCAAAGCACCCCCACAACATGATGCTGCCACCCCCATGCTTCACGGTTGGAATGGTGTTCTTCAGCTTGCAAGCATCCCCCTTTTTCCTCCAAACATAACGATGGTCATTATGGCCAAACAGTTGTATTTTTGTTTCACCAGACCAGAGGACATTTCTCCAAAAAGTACGATCTTTGTCCCCATGTGCAGTTGCAAACCGTAGTCTGGCTTTTTTATGCCGGTTTTGGAGCAGTGGCTTCTTCCTTGCTGAGCGGCCTTTCAGGTTATGTCGATATAGGACCATTTTACAGTGGATATATATACTTTCGTACCTGTTTCCTCCAGCATCTTCACAAGGTCCTTTGCTGTTGTTCTGGGATGGATTTGCACTTTTCGCACAAAAGTACATTAATTTCTAGGAGACAGAACGCGTCTCCTTCCTGAGCGGTATGACGGCTGCGTGGTCCCATGGTGTTTATACTTGCGTACTATTGTTTGTACAGATGAACGTGGTACCTTCAGACATTTGGAAATTGCTCCCAAGGATGAACCAGACTTGTGGAGGTCCACATTTTTTTTCTGAGGTCTTGGCTGATTTATTTTATTTTCCCATGATGTCAAGCAAAGAGGCACTGAGTTTGAAGGTAGGCCTGGAAATACATCCACAGGTACACCTCCAATTGACTGAAATTATGTCAATTAGCCTATCAGAAGCTTCTAAAGCCATGACATCATCCAAGCTGTTTAAAGGCACAGTGAACTTAGTGTATGTAAACTTCTGACCCAGTGGAATTGTGATACAGTGAATTATAAGTGAAATTATCTGTCTAAACCTATTGTTGGAAAAAGTACTTGTGCCATGCACAAAGTAGATGTCCTAACCAACTTGCCAAAACTGTAGTTTGTTAACAAGAAATTTGTGGAGTGGTTGAAAAATTAGGTTTAATGACTCCAACCTAAAGTGTATGTAAACTTCTGACTTCAACTGTATGTACTGTATGTGTTTAGTACCATTGTCCACAGGCGTATGTACTGTATGTGCCTCGACACATACCTGTCTCGGAACTCTACAGACAATTCCTTCAACCTCATGGCTTGGTTTTTTCTCTGACATGCGCTGTCAACTGTGGGACCTTTCTATAGAGAGGTGTGTACCTTTCCAAATCATGTCCAATCAATATAATTTACCACAGGTGGACTCCAATCAAGTTGTAGAAACATTCAAGGATGATCAATGGAAACAGGATGCACATGAGCTCAATTTCGAGTCTCATAGCAAAGGGTCTGAATACTTATGTAAATAATGTATTTCTGTTTTTTATTTGTAATACATTTGAAAAACTCTAAAAAACAGTTTTTGCTTTGTCATTATGGGGTATTGTGTGTAGATTGAGGATGTATTTAAAATAAAAAAAAACATTTTTAGAATAAGGCTGTAACATAACAAAATGTGGAAAAAGTCAAGGTGTCTAAATACTTCCGGAAGGTACTGTACAGATCACTACCCACACAGAACCTTAGAGCCAACAGGTTCTGACCTACACACCAGCTTTCTGAAAACATGCAATACAGCAACGACCATGAGGTCCAATGTACGCCTAGAACCCACCCTAATGTGCAGACTGGACTACTACAGATCAGTGGCTGTCAGACATGCACACAAGTATATAAGTCTTTAGCTGATTGTTTGTCGCTTTAAACCAAAAAAACTTGAGTTCCGATCATAAAAACATTGATCACTTTACACTTCGGCCATCTTGAATTCCCCTAACTGATTCAACAAGAAGAGACTTTGATCAGGGACAGGTAATAGTCTACGTTGTTTATCCTCATAGTTGATTATGACTTACTGTTCGCTATCTGTTCTCATGTATCAGGGCTTTATTCAGGAACCTGACTTTACTGTCAACAATTGGGTGTAAATTGATTACAGTTGATTTCTCATTGGAGAGGTCGGCTTCTATTCTTTCACAGTACAATAGATGTCCTGTTTCTTCATTTTCTTCTGATCCTTTTTAATAAATGTTTTAACGTTCAGTGGCGTATGTGCACACAGACAGGTGTTTTGGCTTCTGTTCCACACTACGTTGCTTCATGCTAAGTAGCTAGCACATTAGTGTGGATATTGGATCAGAACCAATGATTATTTGAGGGTGCATAAGGACACTGTAGTCATCACCAGAGATTTCAGAGGTAGTTTGTGTTTCTTCTCTGGCCAGTGTAGTTCTTTATCTAATGTGATATATAGACATTAAATGGTAGAGAAAGGTTTTGGCCATGGAAGCCATTCTAGCCTGCTAGACCACTGTCTAAACCAGGGGTGTCAAACTCATTCCACGGAGGGCCTAGTGTCTGCAGGTTTTTGTTTTTTCCTTTCAATAAAGCCCTAGACAACCAGGTGTGGGGAGTTCCTAACTAATTAGTGATGTTAATTCATCAATCAAGTACAAGGGTGGAGCGAAAACCCGCAGACACTCGGCCCTCCGTGGAATGAGTTTGACACCTGTGGTCTAAACAGTTGATATTAATAACCCAGTGCTCTGCTGTGTACAAGCCCCCTGGCAACCGATGATGAATCATCATAAAATACCTGAATGATTTATTTGCTTCCGTTATCCTTGGATGATGACTTTTTAAAAGTTGATATTATAAATAAAGTTATTCAAATGAAGGTGTATGTTGTTTTTTTGTTGTAAATTTGATTGATTAATTGTTTAATTGAGTGACATGTTGATGATTTTATGATTGGTAATCATACGTTACCAGGAAACCCTTGGAGGAGAGACATCCTGGCAGAAATGGTTAAGTGGCATCAACTGGTGTAAACTGGAAAATCTAGCCTGGAGGACATTGGTCAATGGCCTGTGCTCTTGATAGGAGCCAACGACTTAAGTCAAGTAAGTCCATCCTACATTTATTGATCTATCAGGATGTGAAGTTATTATGGACTTCAGATCTACTGTATATACAAAACATTAGGAGCACCTGCTCTTTCCATGACATAGACCAGGGGTGTCAAACTCATTCCACGGAGGGCCTAGTGTCTGCAGGTTTTTGGTTTTTCCTTTCAATAAAGCCCTAGACAACCAGGTGTGGGGAGTTCCTAACTAATTAGTGATGTTAATTCATCAATCAAGTATAAGGGAGGAGCGAAAACCCGCAGACACTCGCCCCCCGTGGAATGAGTTTGACACCTGTGACATAGACTGACCAGGTGAATCCAGGTGAAAGCTATGATCCCTTATTGATGTCACTTGTTAAATCCACTTCAATCAGTGTAGATGAAGGGGAGGAGACAGGTTAAAGAAGGATTTTTAAGCCTTGAGACAATTGAGACATGGATTGTGTATGTGCGCCATGCAGAATGTGAATAGGTAAGACCAAAAATGTAAGTACCTTTTGAACGGGGTATGGTAGTAGGTGCCAGACGCGCTGGTTTGAGAGTGTCAAGAACTGCAACACTGCTGGGTTATCACACTCAACAGATTCCTGTGTGTATCAAGAATAGTCCACCACCCAAAGGACATCCAGCCAACTTGACACAACTGTGGGAAGCATTGGAGTCAACATGGGCCAGAATCCCTGTGGAACGCATTCGACACCTTGTAGAGTCCATGCTCTGATGAATAGAGGCGGTTCTGTTCTGAGGGCAAAAGGGGGAAGGGCGGGATACACAATATTAGGAAGGTGTTCTTAATGTTTTGTACACTCCAGTGTATAACCTCTGTAGCTCATTTGGTAGAGCATGGTGCTTGCAACGCTAGGATAGTGGGTTCAATTCCTGGGACCACGCATATGCATGTTAAAACGTCCTTTTTTCAGGTCTCTGTCTTTCAAAGATAATTTGTAAAAATCCAAATAACTTCACAGATCTTCATTGTAAATGGTTTAAACACTGTTTCCCATGCTTGTTCAATGAACCATAAACAACTAATGAACATGAACCTGTGGGACGGTCGTTAAGACACTAACAGCTTACAGACGGTAGGCAATTAAGGTCACAGTTATGAAAACTTAGGACACTAAAGAGGCCTTTCTATTGACTCTGAAAAACACCAAAAGAAAGATGCCCAGGGTCCCTGCTCATCTGCGTGAATGTGCCATAGGCATGCTGCAAGGAGGCATGAGGACTGCAATAAATTGCAATGTCCGTACTGTGAGACGCCTAAGACAGCGCTACAGGGAGACAGGACGGACAGCTGATCATCCTCACAGTGGCAGACCATGTGTAACAACACCTGCACAGGATTGGTACATCCGAACATTACACGGAACAGGTACAGGATGGCAACAACAACTGCCCGAGTTACACCAGGAACACACAATCCCTCCATCAGTGCTCAGACTGTCCGCAATAGGCTGAGAGAGGCTGGACTGAGGGCTTGTAGGCCTGTTGTAAGGCAGGTCCTCACCAGACATCACCGGCAACAACGTCGCCTATGGGCACAAACCCACCGTTGCTGGACCAGACAGGACTGGCAAAAAGTGCTCTTCACTGACGAGTCGCGTTTTTTTCTCACCAGGGGTGATGGTCAGATTCGCGTTTATCGTTGAAGGAATGAGCGTTACACGGAGGCCTGTACTCTGGAACAAGATCGATTTGGAGATGGAGGGTCCATCATGGTCTGGGGCGATGTGTCACAGAATCATCGGACTGAGCTTGTTGTCATTGCAGGCAATCTCAACGCTGTGCGTTACAGAGGAGACATCCTCCTCCCTCATGTGGTACCCTTCCTGCAGGCTCATCCTGACATGACCCTCCAGCATGACAATGCCACGAGCCATACTGCTCGTTCTGTGCATGATTTCCTGCAAGTCAGGAATGTCAGTGTTCTGCCATGGCCAGTGAAGAGCCCGGATCTCAATCCCATTGAGCACGTCTGGGACCTGTTGGATCGGAGGGTGAGGGTTAAGGCCATTACCCCCAGAAATGTCCGGGAACTTGCAGGTGCCTTGGTGGAAGAGCGGGGTAGCATCTCACAGCAAGAACTGGCAAATCTGGTGCAGTGCATGAGGAGGAGATGAACTGCAGTAGTTAATGCAGCTGGTGGCCACACCAGATACTGACTATTACTTTGGATTTTGACCGCCCCTTTGTTCAGGGACACATTATTCCATTTCTGTTATTCACATGTCTGTGGAACTTGTTCAGTTTATGTCTCAGTTGTTCAATCTTGTTATGTTCATACAAATATTTACACATGTTAAGTTTGCTGATAATAAACACAGTTGACAGTGAGAGGATGTTTCTTATTCTGCTGAGTTTACTAGAAACTCTCTAAAATGTATATAGATGTAATGACCAAAGCATCCACCAGGGGTCAGTGTGTAGCTTCGGATGGACAGCTGGAGTTCCTCTATGGAACAGGAAGTTGAGGGAATGAGCCTGTTGAAGAGAACAGTTGTTGAATAGAGAGCAGTAGTAATGGTGTCTTTTTGTACGCACTAACTCTGCCATGGTTGGTTGGACAAAGCATATGGGAAAATTTTGTTTTTATATAAACACCAAAAGTAAGGTCTGTGGTAAACACAAAGGCTTAGGAGATCATATGTTTGGTTCTTTGAGATCATATTCATCAGCTAACATTGAAGAGAATAAAATAACATAAATCACTCTAGGTTACTCCATTGGCTCAAACGCAATTTTCTTGTCTCCTTGTTTTAATCAATTACAAAACTACATTTAAGAAAAGTACATGTCTAAAGATGACTTTTCAACATTGCCGGCCCCCTATCGTTCTCCCTACTTATGAAAATATAACATTGTAGCTTCCCTCATGCCTCTTTTCATGACGGTGCTAGCAGTGAGTGCAAGTTAGCTACCAACCAGAACATTAAGCTAGCCAAGACCAACAACATAAACAAACGGACTACACAGCTACAAGTAGTGAGTGGAGTTTCAAACAGACTATACCAAACAAGTTAAATGTCTTACCCGTTATGAAACGTTTTCCACACACAAAGCAACCTACTTGGACACCGGGTCCACACATTTCCCACCAAATATCCTGAAGCCACAGGGCTCTTCTCGCAGCCTCTATTTCTCTACCTGACGAACTGTAGGTCATTTTTTTATACCTGGTTGCATGTACATTGAACAGCACAACACCTTTTCAGCATGTTTTGTTATTTCTGAATAACAAAACATAGACAACGAAGTTGGCCTTTTTACACTGGGGGTCAATTGGAAAGAATGTTTGTTTTCGCCAAATGTCAAGTCCTGACCTTAGTTCTGTTTTTGTGTCTCTATTTTAGGTTGGTCAGGGCGTGAGTTGGGGTGGGCAGTCTGTTCTTTTTTCTAGGTTGTTGTTTTTCTATGTGTTTGGCCTGGTGTGGTTCCCAATCAGAGGCAGCTGTTTATCGTTGTCTCTGTTTGGGAGCCATATTTAGGTAGCCTGTTTTCCATTGTGTGTTGTGGGTGATTGTTTCCTGTGTTAGTTTCACATTTCAGGACTGTTTCGGTTTTCGTTATCATTCACGTTGTTATTTTTGTATTTTGTCATGTTCAGTTTTATTAAACTATCATGGACACTTACCACGCTGCGTCTTGGTCCGATCCTTCATACTCCTCGTCTGAAGAGGAGGAAAATCGTTACACCAACGTGTGGCCGTGATCGAGGGGAATTCCTTATTATTACGTGAATATCGACTGCCATTCCAAACACATCTAGAGGCAAAGGCCCCAACGCTAAGCATCTGTGACCCATCATCCCATGGCACCAGTTATGTTACTATAGTAACAGCATGAATGATGTGCTAGACATGAGAAAAGGCCACAGCGGTACAGTAGGATGACCAGTTTCATCTCTTCTTCTCGAAAGGGGGAGAAGAGGAATGATAATAGCAACATGGCCCCCCTGCAGAACGGTTTGATACAACTTCCTCAAATGTAGAACTACACCTTCCTCAAATGTAGAACTACATCCATAACAATAATACACTGTGTCTGTGTGTGTGTGTGTGTTTGCTTGCGTGCTTGCATGCATGTGTGTATGAGTCTGTGTCTGATGAAGATGAGAGAGAACTATTACTGTGTGATTATAGCAGGACTCACTGAAGTGTCAAAATGCCACCAATCATCAGAAGCAAAAAAAAACGAATGTAATTTCCTCTGTGCCAATCCGAAATGGGAAAAAGGGGGTGACAAAAACTTCTTACACTGTCTGTCCTTCACTAAAGAGTCAGTCAAGCACGAACACATTCACACACGCATGTGCCACTCAGTTACCATAGGAACAGAGTGCTGATAGGTGAGAGGAAAACTTGAAGTGGAGAGAGGATTATCAATTAGAAAATGAACAAACTTTGTCTTTGAAGTGTGAAGTGTTTTGAGAGACAATTTGTACTAAGCTAATACAGGAAGATAGGGGTACGGAGTTAGGAATGAAGGGAGGGGATAGAGAGAGACACAGGGAGTGAGAGAGAGAGACGGAGCGGGAGAGAGAGACGGAGAGAGAGACGGAGAGAGAGACGGAGAGAGAGACGGAGAGAGAGACGGAGAGGGAGAGAGAGACGGAGTGGGAGAGAGAGACGGAGAGAGAGACGGAGCGGGAGAGCTCAAGTTGCCAAATCTGTGTATTTTCCGCGGTGTTCGTGCCCTTGCTCTTTGAGGGATTAGAACGATTTGAGAGGATGCTGTGTGTGTGTGTGTGTGTGTTGATGTGTGTGTTGATGTGTCTGTGTTGGTGTGTCTGCGTGTGTGTGTTGGTGTGTCTGCGTGTGTGTGTTGGTGTGTCTGTGTGTGTCTGCTTGTGTCTATGTGTCTGCGTGCATGTCTGTGTGTGTGTGTTTCTGGGTGTCTGCGTGCATGTCTGTGTGTGTGTTTGTGTGTCTGTGTGTGTGTGTTTGTGTGTCTGTGTGTGTGTGTGCATATGTAAGGGTAAGGAAGTGATAAAGCTGGCTTGTTTCTCTGCTGCATAATCCCTAAACAACACTGTGATAAACCCTGAAGTACCCAGCGCCCTCCATCCCTCTGTCTCTGTCTCTGTCTCTGTGATAAACCCTGGAGTACACAGCACCCACCACCCCACTGTCTCTGTCTCTGTGATAAACCCTGGAGTACACAGCACCCACCGTCCCTCTGTCTCCTTGATAAATCCTGGAGTACACAGCACCCACCGTCCCTCTGTCTCTGTCTGTCTCTGTGATAAACCCTGGAGCACACAGCACCCACCACCCCACTGTCTCTGTCTGTCTCTGTGATAAACCCTGGAGCACACAGCACCCACCATCCCACTGTCTCTGTCTCTCTGTCTCTGTGATAAACCTTGGAGCACACAGCACCCACCATCCCTCTGTCTCTGTGATAAATCCTGGAGCACACAGCACCCACCATCCCTCTGTCTCTGTCTCTGTCTCTGAGAGCAAGTGTAAACATATCAAAGACCAGGTTCTGCTATAGCTCAGGGAACATAGTAATCATACACACTGATAGAGGCAATCAGGGAACTACAGAGACTCAGAGACCTGAGAGGAATTCAAAGATATTTACCTTGTCTCCTTTCTTTTATTCCTCCCTCCCTCCCTCCCCCTCCCTCCCTCCCTCCCTCCCTCCCTCTCCTTTCCGCTTCACATACAGGTGAAAAAAAGCTGTGACGTACTCAGACAACTTCTTTAGGAAACACTTTACATCGGGTGATAAACCTGAAACATGTATTTTTTTTTTTACAGTTGTGAGTTATGATTTATTACTTATCTTTTCCTTTGTGTTTGGTGGAGCTCACAGCTCTGTGCCATGCCTGTCGCTGGGGAAGGAAAATAAAGGATGTCTTGATGCGAGTCGGACCGCCCCGTGGTGAAACAGAGGATGGGTGACACAGGAAGCTGTGTCACTGCAGGGGGTGTGATGTCATCTGATCAGCTCACTGATTGGCTGAGTGAACTCCTGATGAGAGACAGCTGGGTGCTAGTGCTCTTCACTTCACTTCCTTCTCCCCCCCCCCCCCCCCGCCCCCCACACACACACACACTTCTCTCTAGATTACATAGACAGGCACACAGCAAACCTGGAGGAAAAAGAGCTTGTTGGCATAGCAACATTATTATGTGAGGAAAAGCAAAACAAAACAGGGATGAAAGCTGATGGACAGTACACCACGAGACGTCAATGTGTCTGCAGACACAGTATTACCCCTGAGAGAGAGAGAGAATCAGTTATAGAACCAATTGCCCTGTATGGTTTTGAGGTCCACTCACCAACCAAGAATTCACAAAATTGAGACTCCTGAAAACAGTATCCGTGTACAATGTAAAACACCAAATAATACATGCAGAGAAGAATTACTCAAATCCAGAAAAGAGCAATTAAATTCTACAACCACCTAAAAAGAAGTGATTCTCAAACCTTCTATAACAAAGCCTTCACCTACAGAGAGATGAACCTGGAGAAGAGTTCCCTCAGCAAGCTGGTCCTGGGGCTCTGTTCACAAACACAAACAGACCCCACAGAGCCTCAGGACAGAAACACATTTAGACCCAACCAAATTATGAGAAAACAAAACGATAACTACCTGACACACTGGAAAGATTCAACCAAAAAACAGAGCAAATTGCAATGCTATCTGGCCCTAAACAGAGAGTACACAATGGCAGAATACCTAACTGCTGAGAGTCACCCAAAATTAAGACAATTCTTGACTATGTACAGACTCAGTGAACATAGCCTTGCTATTGAGAGAGGCCGCCATAGGCAGACCTGGCTCTCAAGAGAAGACAGGCTATGTGCACACTGTCCACAAAAGGCAGAAACTGAGCTACACTTCCCAACCTCCTGACAAATTTATGGCTACATTAGAGTCACATACAGTGCCAGTCAAAAGTTTGGATCCACCTACTCATTCAAGGGTTTTTAGCAAAGGGTGGCTACTTTGAAGAATCTCAAATATAAAATGTATTTTGATTTGTTTAAGACTTTTTTGGTTACTACAAGATTCCATGTGTTAATTCATAGTTTTGATGTCTTCACTATTATTCTACAAAGTAAAAATAGAGAACAACCCTGGAATGAGGAGTTGTGTCCAAACCTTTGAATGGTACTGTTTTCCAACAGATCACACACAACCACAAATACTTTTTAAACAAATCAAATCTGTTGGGTAAAATACCAGTGTGCAGTCACAGCAGAAAGATTTGTGGCCCGTTGCCATGAGAAAAGAGCACCCAGTGGAGCACAAACAACATTGTAAATACAACCTAGATTTACCTGTTTTATTTATTTTCCTTTTCGTACTTCAACTATATGCACATTGTTATAACACTGTACATAGCAAATAATTTAACATTTCAAATGTCTATATTCTTTTAAAACATTTGTGAGTGTAATGTTTACTGTTTATTTCCCTTTTGTTAATTGTCCATTCCATTTGCTTTGGCAATATAAACATACTGTATGTTTCCCATGCCAATAAAGCCCTTTGAGTTGAACTGAATTAAGAGAGAGCGCGAAAGAGAGAGAGAATATTAGACTAGACATTAGACATTAGATGAGTTCTGGTCTGGAAGGGGTAGGTGATAGGCAAGGTCCATGTGAAAGAGAGAGGAATCAAATAAAGACTAAAGAGAGAGTTTGTTTGGGGTGATTCACGTGTTATTTAAATGTGTCAACTCTGTGAGGTAAATACACAGATGTCAGTCTCTCTCGTCTTAACTTCCTGGTTGTATAAATCTTATGGCTGAAGGGGCAGTATTGAGTAGCTTGGATGAAAGGTGCCCATATCAAACGGCCTGCTCCTCAGTCATAGTTCCTAATATTTGCATATTATTATTAGTATTGGATAGAAAAAACTCTAAAGTTTCTAAAACTGTTTGAATTATGTCCGTGAGATTAACAGAACTCATATTGGCAGGCAAAATCCTGAGTTGAAATCAAAACAGGAAGTCAGAAATCTGAGCCTGTGTTAATTCACCAGAGTCCCTAAAGAAATCCACTTGAGCTATTAATGATGTTGCACTGCCTAGGGGTTCCACTAGATGTCAACCATCAATAGAAATTTCAATGAGACTTCTATGATGTTGTGGGAGAGAATGAGAGCAGAATCAGTCAGGTGTCCAACAAGCAGCCATTTCCTGATCATGCTTTTTCTTCATGTAAGCCACTGACGTTCCATTGCTCACGCAGACAAGAACGAATACTCCGGTTGGAACTTTATTGAAGTTATATGTTAAAAACATCCTAATGATTGATTCAGTACTTAGTTTGAAATGTTTCTTCGACCGGTAATATCACATTTTGAAGTTTTTGTCCGATATAACGCTGACCAGAATTAGCGTTTGGATATGTAAACCAGACGCTCTAACAAAAGAAGGTATTTGGACATAAATAACGGATTTTTTCGAACAAAACAAACATTTATTGTGGACCTGGGATTCCTGGTGTGCTTTCTGATCTAGATCATCAAAGGTAATGGAATATTTATCATGTATTTTTGTGTTTATGGTGACGCCATCTTTGCAGCTGTGCTATGCTACTTTTGAGCGCCGTCTCAGATTATAGCGTGCATTTCTTTTTCGTAAAGTTTTTTTGAAATCTGACATAGCGGTTGCATTAAGGAGAGGTATATCTATAATTCAATGTGTATTGTATTATCATCTATATTTATGATGAGTATTTCTGTTGAAACGATGGGCTATGCAAAGTCACTTGATGTTTTTGCATTTAGTGAATCTTGTCGCCTCAATGTAAACTAAGATTTTTTTATATAAATATGAATTTAATCAAACAAAACATGCATGTATTGTGTAACATGAAGTCCTATGAGTGTCATCTGATGAAAATAATCAAAGGTTAGTGATTCATTCTATCTCTATTCTGGTTTTTGTGAAGCTATATTTAGCTGGGGAAAATGGCTATGCTTATTGTGGTTTTGTGGTGACCTAACATAATCGTTTGTAGTGCTTTCGCTGAAAAGCCTATTTGAAATCGGACACTTTGGTGGGATTAACAACAAGATTACCATTAAAATGATATAAAACACATGAATGTCTGAGGAATTTGAATTATGAGATTTCTGGTTTTTGAATTTGGCGCCCTGCACTTGGACTGGCTGTTGTCATATCGGTCCCGTTACCGGGACTGCAGCCATAAGAAGTTTTAATTAACCCTTTCCCGATTCTTGGTCCATATCCTTATCCCCCCCATCCTAACCCTGTCATCCACCCTCAGACTTTTCCCAGACCCCTGTTCCTATCCCCCAACAGACCCCCAGATTACACACCTCATCAGCACCTTCTCAGACATAAGCAGACTCCTTCATTCCAGACTCAAAGCCGCATTCACCCAAACACAACGTACATTTCCCCACTCCAGGAATTCAGGCCTATATCAGCTTTTCGCAGAAACCCCAACCTAAGGGATCTCTTACTTTTTGCAACATTTTCCAATAAACCCACTCATAATCCATATATTGAACTACAGCACTGTAGACAACTTCTACACATTCAAAATCCACATGCACAAATCTCCAGTCCTATCCCACCACTCATGACCATTCAGAGCACCAACATTGTCTATGCCATAACATGCCCATTATGCCATACCATTTATACAGGAGAAACCGGTTACACAGTCTTGACACGCCTCAAACAGCACCCCTACACAACTGAAAAAAACATATTACAAACACACCTGGTAAAACACTTTCAAAACCACCCTACAACCTCCCTCCGCATCACCTGTCTGGAGATGAAATCCACCCTACAACCTCCCTCCGCATCACCTGTCTGGAGATGAAATCCACCCTACAACCTCCCTCCGCATCACCGGTCTGGAGATGAAATCCACCCTACAACCTCCCTCCGCATCACCGGTCTGGAGATGAAATCCACCCTTCAACCTCCCTCCGCATCACCGGTCTGGAGATGAAATCCACCCTACAACCTCCCTCTGCATCACCGGTCTGGAGATGAAATCCACCCTACAACCTCCCTCCGCATCACCGGTCTGGAGATGAAATTCACCCTACAACCTCCCTCTGCATCACCGGTCTGGAGATGAAATCCACCCTACAACCTCCCTCCGCATCACCGGTCTGGAGATGAAATCCACCCTACAACCTCCCTCCGCATCACCGGTCTGGAGATGAAATCCACCCTACAACCTCCCTCCGCATCACCGGTCTGGAGATGAAAGCCTCCTGGATCATAGGCCAGAGAAGAGAAGCTGAATCCAGGTGGATATCCAAACTTAAGACCTTGGCTCCACTTGGTATGAATAGTAAGGAGTAGTATAAAGCATTGACAGTGGGAGTTGGTGAGGGCCTAATTAAGAGAGCTGGAGGGGCCACCGACACGAGGAGGAAGTTCAATAAAAAATAACGTATTTATTTGCTCAATTTGGTTTTGTATTTTTTATATTTTGCATTAAATTGTATTATATTATGCACTTTAACATAGCACTTAATCCCTTCATCCCTTGGGGAATTTCCAATTATGTACTTATTTCATTATTTTTTTCATTGATCCAGTTTGCATGTTTTATGGTGATTTTATATAACATTTGTTTTAAAGTTAAGCCTTTTTGCCCTCAGCACTTTATTCATAATTGTCTTCCTCCTGTTATTGAACTGTTGTGGGTAACCCCTCGGAGCTCTCGGCCTCTCATGTTCTCCCACCCTCTCCAGACCGGTCGGATGTACAAACCTAACCCTAACCCTAAACCTAACCACAACCCTAACCACAATCCTAACCTTAAGTTATAATACCTTGGTGTGACCATAGAAATAGAATGAATAGATTCAAGCCAATAATGAGTCATTCTATTTATGTGGGTGTTTTTGTGTGTGTGGGAAATTGTTCATTGATTTTCACATTACCAACACAACAATCAAAACAATCAATGAAACAAAAACAAAACAACATGTTTTATATAGATACATCACATGCATATTATTATAGCATACATAATGTCTGAACACGTATACAAACACACCATGCTAGATGCTACCTCAGATCACATACTACACACATATCTACGATTTAACTATCTATAATGCCTCTATGTATTTTAACCAGGGATCCCAGGTCTTGTGAAAGGACTGGGGACTACCTTGCATGTCATGCGTTATTTTTTCTAGTGGCATGCAAGAATTGACCTCATTAATCCATTAAGTGATAGTGGGAGGATCCTCATGGTTCCACACCTTTAAGATCTAGGGGCTGGGTTTCTATTAAGACAACATATGGAATTGTTTTATGATGGTCATATCAAGGATGTTGAGTTTTTTTTGTTAGGAATTTAAGGACCACTGTAGGTATACATTAATAAAATAATAATCAGCAGTTGAAACAATAATAAAGCCTTATCCATGCCCGTTTCGATAAAAAGCTGGAGGATGGGCTGGAAAAATGTAACCAGTCTCAAATTCAAAGACGGAGCTATTGATGCAAGGACTGACCATTTATCATACCACAATTATAGTTTTAACCATGTTTTGAGACTGTTTGTTTACATTATACTTTGTTTATAAACATTGAAGTAAAACCAACATTTATTTTGGGTTCTGATGGGATTAAACAGTTTTATTAAGCTGTAGTTATAAGCATTAAGTTATATTTTTCAAGACATATTAATTAATTAATTAGTCCAAAAATGTATGTAGGAACTGCAGATTTCCTGTTTGAACATTGCATTGGGCCTTACTGCTATCAGCCAGTAGAAACGCATTGAATAACAGATTCATACATGGAAAACAGATACATCAAAAGTAAGTATGTTTTGAAGTGTCTGTCCTGAATCTGAGAGATATAAGAAAGCTCAGAAAAAAGAGAATCTCATCTTTCCATGGAGGGGTCCTATTAGTATGTAGCCCAAACAGTTTGGACGCTACAGACAAAAGTTGACACATCAGCGGTACCGGTACCGGGTTGCCTTTCATATTAGTTTGTAGCCCAAACCATTCGGACGCTACAGACATTTTCGTGATGTCTCCTGGTCTGACTAACACCGATGTAGCTCTGCCACATTCCACCCCACCCCAGATGCAGCTATGCCACCTTCCACCCCAGATGCAGCTCTGCCACCTTCCACCCCAGATGTAGCTCTGCCACCTTCCATCCCACCCCAGATGTAGCTCTGCTACCTTCCACCCCAGATGCAGCTCTGCCACCTTCCACCCCAGATGTAGCTCTGCCACCTTCCACCCCAGATGTAGCTCTGCCACCTTCCACCCCAGATGTAGCTCTGCCACCTTCCACCCCAGATGTAGCTCTGCCACCTTCCACCCCAGATGCAGCTCTGCCACCTTCCACCCCAGATGTAGCTCTGCCACCTTCCACCCCAGATGTAGCTCTGCCACCTTCCACCCCAGATGTAGCTCTGCCACCTTCCACCCCAGATGCAGCTCTGCCACCTTCCACCCCAGATGTAGCTCTGCCACCTTCCACCCCAGATGTAGCTCTGCCACCTTCCACCCCAGATGTAGCTCTGCCACCTTCCATCCCACCCCAGATGTAGCTCTGCCACCTTCCACCCCAGATGTAGCTCTGCCACTTTCCACCCCAGATGTAGCTCTGCCACCTTCCATCCCACCCCAGATGTAGCTCTGCCACCTTCCACCCCAGATGTAGCTCTGCCACCTTCCACCCCAGATGTAGCTCTGCCAATTTCCACCCCAGATGCAGCTCTGCCACCTTCCACCCCAGATGTAGCTCTGCCAATTTCCACCCCAGATGTAGCTCTGCCACCTTCCACCCCAGATGTAGCTCTGCCACCTTCCACCCCAGATGTAGCTCTGCCACCTTCCATCCCACCCCAGATGTAGCTCTGCCACCTTCCACCATACCCCAGATGTAGCTCTGCCACCTTCCACCCCAGATGTAGCTCTGCCACCTTCCACCCCACCCCAGATGTAGCTCTGCCACTTTCCACCCCAGATGTAGCTCTGCCACCTTCCATCCCACCCCAGATGTAGCTCTGCCACCTTCCACCCCAGATGTAGCTCTGCCACCTTCCACCCCAGATGTAGCTCTGCCAATTTCCACCCCAGATGCAGCTCTGCCACCTTCCACCCCAGATGTAGCTCTGCCAATTTCCACCCCAGATGTAGCTCTGCCACCTTCCACCCCAGATGTAGCTCTGCCACCTTCCACCCCAGATGTAGCTCTGCCACCTTCCATCCCACCCCAGATGTAGCTCTGCCACCTTCCACCATACCCCAGATGTAGCTCTGCCACCTTCCATCCCACCCCAGATGTAGCTCTGCCACCTTCCACCCCAGATGTAGCTCTGCCACCTTCCACCCCAGATGTAGCTCTGCCACCTTCCACCCCACCCCAGATGTAGCTCTGCCACCTTCCATCCCACCCCAGATGTAGCTCTGCCACCTTCCACCCCAGATGTAGCTCTGCCACCTTCCACCCCACCCCAGATGTAGCTCTGCCACCTTCCACCCCAGATGTAGCTCTGCCACCTTCCACCCCAGATGTAGCTCTGCCACTGTTACGTTCCCCAGTTTCTGTGTTCTGTTTTGTATTTGAGTGTGTGTTTCAGGAGATGGCTTCCTGAAGTACTCCCCAACCAGCTGATTGGTCAACCCCAGGCTAATTGGTGATTGGAGCTGACCCCGCCCCCTCGTCAAGAAGCAGCTGACTCTAATCACCATTGCCACCTGAAGATAAAAGCCAGTGTTCTGCCCAAGAGAGTGTAGAGGAGAGAGATGAGATTTGGAGTAGAGATTTGGAGATTGAGAGAAAAAAAATTAGATTGTGATATAGTGTTGGTTGTGTATCAGAAAGTGTGGTATGTACTGTTGTTGTTGGTAGCAGTTTTGCTATGTCCTGTGTTTGTGAGTGTTTGTGAAATCGTTAATAATTACTCTGTTTCGTTTGTTCCCAGGGGGGAAGGAGAAGGCACTTTGGGAGTGCTTAGGCAAGAGGCCCGAGGGCATACATATACCCGTAGTATATTTACTGTCTAGGCACACTAGGTAAGACCTGGGCGGACCACCCCCTGTATTTTGGTTAGGGCACCAGGCGGTGTTAAGTTAGGTAAGTTAAGTGGGTAGGCAGGTTAGATAGGAGAGGGGGAACTTTGATATTTACTTTCTTTGCTTTGGTTCCGTCCAGCCCCTTTTCCCCATATTACCGTGTAAGAAAATAAATTCTAGTAAACGGTAAATTCTGCTTTTGTGTCATCCTTACTCGCACCTACAGTCCATACCTCTTGCACTTCAGAGAGTTGAGTTGTAGCAGGGAGTTGCGTTCCCTCTTCTCAGAGGCGTGCGTAACAGCCACCTTCCACCCCAGATGTAGCTCTGCTACTTTCCACCCCAGATGTAGCTCTGCCACCTTCCACCCCAGATGTAGCTCTGCCACCTTCCACCCCACCCCAGATGTAGCTTTGCCACCTTCCACCCCAGATGTAGCTTTGCCACCTTCCACCCCAGATGTAGCTCTGCCACCTTCCACCCCACCCCAGATGTAGCTTTGCCACCTTCCACCCCAGATGTAGCTTTGCCACCTTCCACCCCAGATGTAGCTTTGCCACCTTCCACCCCAGATGTAGCTTTGCCACCTTCCACCCCAGATGTAGCTCTGCCACCTTCCACCCCAGATGTAGCTCTGCCACCTTCCACCCCAGATGTAGCTCTGCCACCTTCCACCCCACCCCAGATGTAGCTCTGCCACCTTCCACCCCACCCCAGATGTAGCTTTGCCACCTTCCACCCCAGATGTAGCTCTGCCACCTTCCACCCCAGATGTAGCTCTGCCACCTTCCACCCCACCCCAGATGTAGCTTTGCCACCTTCCACCCCAGATGTAGCTCTGCCACCTTCCACCCCAGATGTAGCTCTGCCACCTTCCACCCCAGATGTAGCTCTGCCACCTTCCACCCCAGATGCAGCTCTGCCACCTTCCACCCCAGATGTAGCTCTGCCACCTTCCACCCCAGATGTAGCTCTGCCACCTTCCACCCCAGATGTAGCTCTGCCACCTTCCACCCCACCCCAGATGTAGCTCTGCCACCTTCCACCCCAGATGTAGCTCTGCCACCTTCCACCCCAGATGTAGCTCTGCCACCTTCCATCCCAGATGTAGCTCTGCCACCTTCCACCCCAGATGTAGCTCTGCCACCTTCCACCCCAGATGTGGAAGGCTGACATTGACGGATGTAGGAGATTTTTAGCTTAAACAGACAGATTTTGATAGAGATTTAAAAAAAAAATGCTTATTCGATTTCCGGCAGGGACACAGACATCGACTATAGCTTTCGAAATTAAAAGAGGCTCATTCTTTCAGGTGTTAGATAAGTTCTATGAATGAATTTGTACTTACAGAGCTTGTATCTTGTATTAATGTAAACTCTCTGGAAATGCTCATTCATTTCAGACCATTGATCTTCTGCGATCTGGGTCCCTCTCCCAATTCTCTTTCACCCTTGTTGTGGTAGATTTAGAGTATTCTGTTAATAGGCTATGGGTTTGTGATATGTGTTTGCTCATGTTTGTTTTGAGTAAAAGAGATTTGAGTGATGTTTGTTTGGGCCTACCCAGTGAGCCTCCCTGCCTGGTCTGGATGAATGTCTAGGTCTTCTGATGCTTGTGTAAGAGTAGCTATCTCTCTCCTATTGGTATCTAATTGGCTATCCCTCGCCTAACTAGTATCTGATTGGCTATCTCTCTCCTAACTGGTATTTCATTGGTTACCTTTCTCCTATCTGGTACAGTATGTGATTGGCTACCTTTCTCCTGCTGGTATCTAACGGCGACAGGTATCCTAGCGGTTAGAGTGTTGAGCCAGTAAAGGAAAGGTTGCTAGTTTGAATCCCCGAGCTGACAATGTGAAAAATGTGCTAATGTGCCCTTGAGCAAGGCACTTAACCCTAATTGCTCCAAGGTAGCCGTTAATAATGGCTGACCCTGGTCGTGACACCACTCTCTGATAGTGACTCATGGATAGTTGGTATATGCCAAAAAATGAACATTTCCAATTCACACGTGTATTAATACACACAAATAGGACAACTATAAGCACCCAACAAATGATTGGTTATATCTCTCCTACATGGAATCTGATTGTCTGTCTCTCTTCCTGCCTGCTATCAGAGTGGGCACTTATCACAGAGCTCTTAGGTCTTCCTCCACGAACATTGTTTTGTCTCGCCGTTGTCGTGGAAACGGAGCTGGCAGCCTTGGTTACTGCAGCGAGTGTCAACTATCGTCACTGAATAACGCAGACATCCTGGTTATTCAGAGTGAAGCTGAGAGAGGGGGGGTGTGTGTGCGTTTCAAGTTGTATTAGTCATATGTACGGGATACACATGGTATACATGTCCAATGAAATGCTTACTTGTATTTCACGTGTGTGTGTGTGTGTGTGTGTGTGTGTGTGTGTGTGTGTGTGTGTGTGTGTGTGTGTGTGTGTGTGTGTGTGTGTGTGTGTGTGTGTGTGTGTGACATTACACAAGATGATCCAGGACCAGGAATATGATTGTGTCAACAGGTGGCTGCTGTAGTTAGTACTGTACCGGGTGCTGTAGTTAGTACTGTACCGGCTGCTGTAGTTAGTTCTGTACTGGCTGCTGTAGTTAGTACTGTACTGGCTGCTGTAGTTAGTACTGTACTGGCTGCTGTAGTTAGTACTGTACTGGCTGCTGTAGTTAGTACTGTACCGGCTGCTGTAGTTAGTACTATAACGTCTGCTGTAGTTAGTACTGTACCGGGTGCTGTAGTTAGTACTGTACCGGGTGCTGTAGTTAGTACTGTACCGGCTGCTGTAGTTAGTACTGTACTGGCTGCTGTAGTTAGTACTGTACCGGCTGCTGTAGTTAGTACTATAACGGCTGCTGTAGTTAGTACTGTACCGGGTGCTGTAGTTAGTACTGTACCGGGTGCTGTAGTTAATGTACTGGTTGCTGTAGTTAGTACTGGCTGCTGTAGTTAGTACTGTACTGGCTTCTGTAGTTAGTACTGTACTGGCTGCTGTAGTTAGTACTGTACCGGCTGCTGTAGTTAGTACTATAACGGCTGCTGTAGTTAGTACTGTACCGGCTGCTGTAGTACTGTACTGGCTGCTGTAGTTAGTACTGTACTGGCTGCTGTAGTATGTACTGTACCGGCTGCTGTAGTTAATGTACTGGTTGCTGTAGTTAGTACTGGCTGCTGTAGTTAGTACTGTACTGGCTTCTGTAGTTAGTACTGTACTGGCTGCTGTAGTTAGTACTGTACTGGATGCTGTAGTTAGTACTGTACTGGCTAATGTAGTTAGTACTGTACTGGCTGCTGTAGTTAGTGCTGTACTGGCTTCTGTAATTAGTACTGTACTGGCTGCTGTAGTTAGTACTGTACTGGCTGCTGTAGTTAGTACTGTACTGGCTGCTGTAGTTAGTACTGTACTGGCTGCTGTAGTTAGTACTGTACTGGCTGCTGTAGTTAATACTGTACTGGCTGCTGCAGTTAGTACTGTACTGGCTGCAGTAGTTAGTACTGTACTGGCTGCTTTAGTTAGTACTGTACCGGGTGCTGTAGTTAGTACTATACCGGCTGCTGTAGTTAGTACTGTATTGGCTGCTGTAGTTAGTACTGTACTGGCTGTTGTAGTTAGTAATGCACCGTCTGCTGTAGTTAGTACTGTACTGGGTGCTGTAGATGGTGCTGTATTTAGTACTGTACTGTGTGCTGTAGTTAGTGCAGTACTGGTTGCTGTAGTTAGTACTGTACTGGCTGCTGTAGTTAGTACTGTACTGGGTGCTGTAGATGGTGCTGTAGTTAGTACTGTACTGTGTGCTGTAGTTAGTACTGTACTGGGTGCTGTATATGGTGCTGTAGTTAGTACTGTACTGTGTGCTGTAGTTAGTGCTGTACTGGGTGCTGTAGTTTGTACTGTACTGGATGCTGTAGTTTGAACTGTACTGGCTGCTGTAGTTAGTACTGTACCGGCTGCTGTAGTTAGTTCTGTACTGGGTGCTGTTGTTAGTACTGTACTGGGTGCTGTAGTTAGTACTCTACTGGCTGCTGTAGTTAGTACTGTACTGGCTGTTGTAGTTAGTACTGTACCGTCTGCTGTAGTTAGTACTGTACTGGGTGCTGTAGTTAGTACTGTTCTGGCTGCTGTAGTTAGTACTGTACTGGGTGCTGTAGTTAGTACTGTACCGGCTGCTGTAGTTAATGTACTGGTTGCTGTAGTTAGTACTGGCTGCTGTAGTTAGTACTGTACTGGCTTCTGTAGTTAGTACTGTACTGGCTGCTGTAGTTAGTACTGTACTGGATGCTGTAGTTAGTACTGTACTGGCTAATGTAGTTAGTACTGTACTGGCTGCTGTAGTTAGTGCTGTACTGGCTTCTGTAATTAGTACTGTACTGGCTGCTGTAGTTAGTACTGTACTGGCTGCTGTAGTTAGTACTGTACTGGCTGCTGTAGTTAGTACTGTACTGGCTGCTGTAGTTAGTACTGTACTGGCTGCTGTAGTTAATACTGTACTGGCTGCTGCAGTTAGTACTGTACTGGCTGCAGTAGTTAGTACTGTACTGGCTGCTTTAGTTAGTACTGTACCGGGTGCTGTAGTTAGTACTATACCGGCTGCTGTAGTTAGTACTGTATTGGCTGCTGTAGTTAGTACTGTACTGGCTGTTGTAGTTAGTAATGCACCGTCTGCTGTAGTTAGTACTGTACTGGGTGCTGTAGATGGTGCTGTATTTAGTACTGTACTGTGTGCTGTAGTTAGTGCAGTACTGGTTGCTGTAGTTAGTACTGTACTGGCTGCTGTAGTTAGTACTGTACTGGGTGCTGTAGATGGTGCTGTAGTTAGTACTGTACTGTGTGCTGTAGTTAGTACTGTACTGGGTGCTGTATATGGTGCTGTAGTTAGTACTGTACTGTGTGCTGTAGTTAGTGCTGTACTGGGTGCTGTAGTTTGTACTGTACTGGATGCTGTAGTTTGAACTGTACTGGCTGCTGTAGTTAGTACTGTACCGGCTGCTGTAGTTAGTTCTGTACTGGGTGCTGTTGTTAGTACTGTACTGGGTGCTGTAGTTAGTATTCTACTGGCTGCTGTAGTTAGTACTGTACTGGCTGTTGTAGTTAGTAATGTACCGTCTGCTGTAGTTAGTACTGTACTGGGTGCTGTAGTTAGTACTGTTCTGGCTGCTGTAGTTAGTACTGTACTGGGTGCTGTAGTTAGTACTGTACTGGCTGCTGTAGTTAGTTCTGTACTGGGTGCTGTAGTTAGTACTGTACCGGCTGCTGTAGTTAGTACTGTACCGGGTGCTGTAGTTAGTATTGTACAGGCTGCTGTAGTTAGTACTGCACTGGCTGCTGCAGTTAGTACTGTACCGGCTGCTGCAGTTAGTACTGTACCGGGTGCTGTAGTTAGTACTGCACTGGCTGCTGTAGTTAGTACTGTACTGGCTGATGCAGTTAGTACTGTACCGGCTGCTGTAGTTAGTACTGTACTGGCTTCTGTAATTTGTACTGCACTGGCTGCTGCAGTTAGTTCTGTACTGGCTGCTGTAGTTAGAACTGTACTGGGTGCTGTAGTCAACGTACTGTACTAGCTGCTGTAGTTAGTACTGTACCGGCTGCTGTAGTTAGTACTGTACTGGTTGCTGTAGATGGTGCTGTAGTTAGTACTGTACTGTGTGCTGTAGTTAGTACTGTACTGGGTGCTGTAGTTTGTACTGTTTTGGGTGCTGTAGTTAGTACTGTACCGGCTGCTGCAGCTAGTACTGTACCGGGTGTTGTAGTTATTACTGTACCGGGTGCTGTAGTTAGTACTGTACCGGCTGCTGTAGTTAGTACTGTACTGGCTGCTGTAGTTAGTACTGTACTAGCTGCTGTAGTTAGTAATGTACTGGCTGCTGTAGTTAGTAATGTACTGGCTGCTGTAGTTAGTACTGTACTAGCTGCTGTAGTTAGTAATGTACTGGCTGCTGTAGTTAGTACTGTACTGGCTGCTGTAGATAGTACTGTACTGGCTGCTGTAGTTTGTACTGTACCGGATGCTGTAGTTAGTACTGTACCGAGTGCTGTAGTTAGTACTATACCGGCTGCTGTAGTTAGTACTATACCGGCTGCTGTAGTTAGTACTGTACCGGGTGCTTTAGTTAGTACTGTACCGGCTGCTGTAGTTAGTACTGTACTGGCTGCTGTAGTTATTACTGTACTGGCTGTTGTAGTTTGTACTGTACCGGCTGCTGTAGTTAATGTACTGGGTGCTGTAGTTAGTACTGTACTGGCTGCTGTAGATAGTACTGTACTGGCTTCTGTAGTTTGTACTGTATTGGCTGCTGTAGTTAGTACTGTACTGGCTTCTGTAATTAGTACTTTACTGGCTGCTGTAGTTCTTACTGTACTGGCTGCTGTAGTTATTACTGTACCGGGTGCTGTAGTTAGTTCTGTACTGGGTGCTGTAGTTAGTACTGTACCGGCTGCTGTAGTTAGTACTGTACTGGCTGCTGTAGTTAGTACTGTACTGGCTGCTGTAGTTTGTACTGTACCGGCTGCTGTAGTTAGTTCTGTACTGGGTGCTGTAGTTAGTACTGCACTGGCTGCTGTAGTTAGTACTGTACCGGCTGCTGTAGTTAGTACTGTACCGGCTGCTGCAGTTAGTACTGTACCGGGTGCTGTAGTTAGTACTGTACTGGCTGATGCAGTTAGTACTGTACCGGCTGCTGTAGTTAGTACTGTACTGGCTTCTGTAGTTTTTACTGCACTGGCTGCTGCAGTTAGTTCTGTACTGGCTGCTGTAGTTAGAACTGTACTGGGTGCTGTAGTCAACGTACTGTACTAGCTGCTCTAGTTAGTAATGTACCGGCTGCTGTAGTTAGTACTGTACTGGGTGCTGTAGATGGTGCTGTAGTTAGTACTGTACTGTGTGCTGTAGTTAGTACTGTACTGGGTGCTGTAGTTTGTACAGTATTGGGTGCTGTAGTTAGTACTGTACTGGCTGCTGTAGTTAGTACTCTACTGGGTGCTGTAGTTTGTACTGTATTGGGTGCTGTAGTTAGTACTGTACTGGCTGCTGTAGTTAGTACTGTACTGGGTGCTGTAGTTAGTACTGTCTTGGCTGCTGTAGTTAGTACTGTACCGGCTGCTGTAGTTAGTTCTGTACTGGGTGCTGTAGTTAGTACTGTACCGGCTGCTGTAGTTAGTACTGCACTGGCTGCTGTAGTTTGTACTGTACCGGCTGCTGTAGTTAGTACTGTAAAGGCTGCTGTAGTTAGTACTGTACTGGCTGCTGTAGTTAGTACTGTACCGGGTGCTGTAGTTAGTACTGTACCGGGTGCTGTAGTTAGTACTGTACTGGCTGCTGTAGTTAATGTACTGGCTGCTGTAGTTAGTTTACTGGGTACTGTAGTTAATGTACTGGCTGCTGTAGTTAGTACTGTACTGGCTGCTGTAGTTAGTACTGTACTGGGTGCTGTAGTTAGTACTGTACTGGGTGCTGTAGTTATTACTGTATCGGTTGCTGTAGTTATTACTGTACTGGGTGCTGTAGTTATTACTGTACCGGGTGCTGTAGTTAGTACTGTACTGGCTGCTGTAGTTAGTACTATACCGGCTGCTGTAGTTAGTACTGTACTGGGTGCTGTAGTTAGTACTGTACTGGGTGCTGTAGTTATTACTGTACCGGTTGCTGTAGTTATTACTGTACTGGGTGCTGTAGTTATTACTGTACCGGGTGCTGTAGTTATTACTGTACCGGGTGCTGTAGTTAGTACTGTACTGGCTGCTGTAGTTAGTACTGTACCGGCTGCTGTAGTTAGTACTGTACCGGCTGCTGTAGTTAGTACTGTACCGGCTGCTGTAGTTTGTACTGTACTGGCTGCTGTAGTTAGTACTGTACCGGCTGCTGTAGTTAGTACTGTACAGGCTGCTGTAGTTAGTACTGCACTGGCTGCTGCAGTTAGTACTGTACCGGCTGCTGCAGTTAGTACTGTACCGGGTGCTGTAGTTAGTACTGTACTGGCTGCTGTAGTTAGTACTGTACCGGCTGCTGTAGTTAGTACTGCACTGGCTGCTGCAGTTAGTTCTGTACTGGCTGCTGTAGTTAGAACTGTACTGGGTGCTGTAGTCAACGTAATGTACCGGCTGCTGTAGTTAGTACTGTACTAGCTGCTGTATTTAGTAATGTACCGGCTGCTGTAGTTAGTACTGTACTGGGTGCTGTAGATGGTGCTGTAGTTAGTACTGTACTGTGTGCTGTAGTTAGTACTGTACTGGGTGCTGTAGTTTGTACTGTTTTGGGTGCTGTAGTTAGTACTGTACCGGCTGCTGCAGCTAGTACTGTACCGGGTGTTGTAGTTATTACTGTACCGGGTGTTGCAGCTAGTACTGTACCGGGTGTTGTAGTTATTACTGTACCGGGTGCTGTAGTTAGTACTGTACTAGCTGCTGTAGTTAGTAATGTACTGGCTGCTGTAGTTAGTAATGTACTGGCTGCTGTAGTTAGTACTGTACTGGCTGCTGTAGATAGTACTGTACTGGCTGCTGTAGTTTGTACTGTACCGGATGCTGTAGTTAGTACTGTACCAAGTGCTGTAGTTAGTACTATACCGGCTGCTGTAGTTAGTACTATACCGGCTGCTGTAGTTAGTACTGTACCGGGTGCTTTAGTTAGTACTGTACCGGCTGCTGTAGTTAGTACTGTACTGGCTGCTGTAGTTATTACTGTACTGGCTGTTGTAGTTTGTACTGTACCGGCTGCTGTAGTTAATGTACTGGGTGCTGTAGTTAGTACTGTACTGGCTGCTGTAGATAGTACTGTACTGGCTTCTGTAGTTAGTACTGTATTGGCTGCTGTAGTTAGTACTGTACTGGCTTCTGTAATTAGTACTTTACTGGCTGCTGTAGTTCTTACTGTACTGGCTGCTGTAGTTATTACTGTACCGGGTGCTGTAGTTAGTTCTGTACTGGGTGCTGTAGTTAGTACTGTACCGGCTGCTGTAGTTAGTACTGTACAGGGTGCTGTAGTTAGTATTGTACCGGCTGCTGTAGTTAGTACTGTACTGGCTGCTGTAGTTTGTACTGCACTGGCTGCTGTAGTTAGTACTGTACCGGCTGCTGTAGTTAGTACTGTACCGGCTGCTGTAGTTAGTACTGCACTGGCTGCTGCAGTTAGTACTGTACCGGCTGCTGCAGTTAGTACTGTACCGGGTGCTGTAGTTAGTACTGTACTGGCTGATGCAGTTAGTACTGTACCGGCTGCTGTAGTTAGTACTGTACTGGCTTCTGTAGTTTTTACTGCACTGGCTGCTGCAGTTAGTTCTGTACTGGCTGCTGTAGTTAGAACTGTACTGGGTGCTGTAGTCAACGTACTGTACTAGCTGCTGTAGTTAGTAATGTACCGGCTGCTGTAGTTAGTACTGTACTGGGTGCTGTAGATGGTGCTGTAGTTAGTACTGTACTGTGTGCTGTAGTTAGTACTGTACTGGGTGCTGTAGTTTGTACAGTATTGGGTGCTGTAGTTAGTACTGTACTGGCTGCTGTAGTTAGTACTCTACTGGGTGCTGTAGTTTGTACTGTATTGGGTGCTGTAGTTAGTACTGTACTGGCTGCTGTAGTTAGTACTGTACTGGGTGCTGTAGTTAGTACTGTCTTGGCTGCTGTAGTTAGTACTGTACCGGCTGCTGTAGTTAGTTCTGTACTGGGTGCTGTAGTTAGTACTGTACCGGCTGCTGTAGTTAGTACTGCACTGGCTGCTGTAGTTTGTACTGTACCGGCTGCTGTAGTTAGTACTGTAAAGGCTGCTGTAGTTAGTACTGTACTGGCTGCTGTAGTTAGTACTGTACCGGGTGCTGTAGTTAGTACTGTACCGGGTGCTGTAGTTAGTACTGTACTGGCTGCTGTAGTTAATGTACTGGCTGCTGTAGTTAGTTTACTGGGTACTGTAGTTAATGTACTGGCTGCTGTAGTTAGTACTGTACTGGCTGCTGTAGTTAGTACTGTACTGGGTGCTGTAGTTAGTACTGTACTGGGTGCTGTAGTTATTACTGTATCGGTTGCTGTAGTTATTACTGTACTGGGTGCTGTAGTTATTACTGTACCGGGTGCTGTAGTTAGTACTGTACTGGCTGCTGTAGTTAGTACTATACCGGCTGCTGTAGTTAGTACTGTACTGGGTGCTGTAGTTAGTACTGTACTGGGTGCTGTAGTTAGTTTACTGGGTACTGTAGTTAATGTACTGGCTGCTGTAGTTAGTACTGTACTGGCTGCTGTAGTTAGTACTGTACTGGGTGCTGTAGTTAGTACTGTACTGGGTGCTGTAGTTATTACTGTATCGGTTGCTGTAGTTATTACTGTACTGGGTGCTGTAGTTATTACTGTACCGGGTGCTGTAGTTAGTACTGTACTGGCTGCTGTAGTTAGTACTATACCGGCTGCTGTAGTTAGTACTGTACTGGGTGCTGTAGTTAGTACTGTACTGGGTGCTGTAGTTATTACTGTACCGGTTGCTGTAGTTATTACTGTACTGGGTGCTGTAGTTATTACTGTACCGGGTGCTGTAGTTATTACTGTACCGGGTGCTGTAGTTAGTACTGTACTGGCTGCTGTAGTTAGTACTGTACCGGCTGCTGTAGTTAGTACTGTACTGGCTGCTGTAGTTAGTACTGTACCGGCTGCTGTAGTTAGTACTGTACCGGCTGCAGTAGTTAGTACTGTACTGGCTGCTTTAGTTAGTACTGTACCGGGTGCTGTAGTTAGTACTATACCGGCTGCTGTAGTTAGTACTGTATTGGCTGCTGTAGTTAGTACTGTACTGGCTGTTGTAGTTAGTAATGCACCGTCTGCTGTAGTTAGTACTGTACTGGGTGCTGTAGATGGTGCTGTATTTAGTACTGTACTGTGTGCTGTAGTTAGTGCAGTACTGGTTGCTGTAGTTAGTACTGTACTGGCTGCTGTAGTTAGTACTGTACTGGGTGCTGTAGATGGTGCTGTAGTTAGTACTGTACTGTGTGCTGTAGTTAGTACTGTACTGGGTGCTGTATATGGTGCTGTAGTTAGTACTGTACTGTGTGCTGTAGTTTGTGCTGTACTGGGTGCTGTAGTTTGTACTGTACTGGATGCTGTAGTTTGAACTGTACTGGCTGCTGTAGTTAGTGCTGTACTGGGTGCTGTAGTTTGTACTGTACTGGGTGCTGTTGTTAGTACTGTACTGGGTGCTGTAGTTAGTACTCTACTGGCTGCTGTAGTTAGTACTGTACTGGCTGTTGTAGTTAGTACTGTACCGTCTGCTGTAGTTAGTACTGTACTGGGTGCTGTAGTTAGTACTGTTCTGGCTGCTGTAGTTAGTACTGTACTGGGTGCTGTAGTTAGTACTGTACCGGCTGCTGTAGTTAATGTACTGGTTGCTGTAGTTAGTACTGGCTGCTGTAGTTAGTACTGTACTGGCTTCTGTAGTTAGTACTGTACTGGCTGCTGTAGTTAGTACTGTACTGGATGCTGTAGTTAGTACTGTACTGGCTAATGTAGTTAGTACTGTACTGGCTGCTGTAGTTAGTGCTGTACTGGCTTCTGTAATTAGTACTGTACTGGCTGCTGTAGTTAGTACTGTACTGGCTGCTGTAGTTAGTACTGTACTGGCTGCTGTAGTTAGTACTGTACTGGCTGCTGTAGTTAGTACTGTACTGGCTGCTGTAGTTAATACTGTACTGGCTGCTGCAGTTAGTACTGTACTGGCTGCAGTAGTTAGTGCTGTACCGGCTGCTGTAGTTAGTTCTGTACTGGGTGCTGTTGTTAGTACTGTACTGGGTGCTGTAGTTAGTACTCTACTGGCTGCTGTAGTTAGTACTGTACTGGCTGTTGTAGTTAGTACTGTACCGTCTGCTGTAGTTAGTACTGTACTGGGTGCTGTAGTTAGTACTGTTCTGGCTGCTGTAGTTAGTACTGTACTGGGTGCTGTAGTTAGTACTGTACCGGCTGCTGTAGTTAATGTACTGGTTGCTGTAGTTAGTACTGGCTGCTGTAGTTAGTACTGTACTGGCTTCTGTAGTTAGTACTGTACTGGCTGCTGTAGTTAGTACTGTACTGGATGCTGTAGTTAGTACTGTACTGGCTAATGTAGTTAGTACTGTACTGGCTGCTGTAGTTAGTGCTGTACTGGCTTCTGTAATTAGTACTGTACTGGCTGCTGTAGTTAGTACTGTACTGGCTGCTGTAGTTAGTACTGTACTGGCTGCTGTAGTTAGTACTGTACTGGCTGCTGTAGTTAGTACTGTACTGGCTGCTGTAGTTAATACTGTACTGGCTGCTGCAGTTAGTACTGTACTGGCTGCAGTAGTTAGTACTGTACCGGGTGCTGTAGTTAGTACTATACCGGCTGCTGTAGTTAGTACTGTATTGGCTGCTGTAGTTAGTACTGTACTGGCTGTTGTAGTTAGTAATGCACCGTCTGCTGTAGTTAGTACTGTACTGGGTGCTGTAGATGGTGCTGTATTTAGTACTGTACTGTGTGCTGTAGTTAGTGCAGTACTGGTTGCTGTAGTTAGTACTGTACTGGCTGCTGTAGTTAGTACTGTACTGGGTGCTGTAGATGGTGCTGTAGTTAGTACTGTACTGTGTGCTGTAGTTAGTACTGTACTGGGTGCTGTATATGGTGCTGTAGTTAGGTTAGTACTGTACTGTGTGCTGTAGTTAGTGCTGTACTGGGTGCTGTAGTTTGTACTGTACTGGATGCTGTAGTTTGAACTGTACTGGCTGCTGTAGTTAGTACTGTACCGGCTGCTGTAGTTAGTACTCTACTGGCTGCTGTAGTTAGTACTGTACTGGCTGTTGTAGTTAGTAATGTACCGTCTGCTGTAGTTAGTACTGTACTGGGTGCTGTAGTTAGTACTGTTCTGGCTGCTGTAGTTAGTACTGTACTGGGTGCTGTAGTTAGTACTGTACTGGCTGCTGTAGTTAGTTCTGTACTGGGTGCTGTAGTTAGTACTGTACCGGCTGCTGTAGTTAGTACTGTACCGGGTGCTGTAGTTAGTATTGTACAGGCTGCTGTAGTTAGTACTGCACTGGCTGCTGCAGTTAGTACTGTACCGGCTGCTGCAGTTAGTACTGTACCGGGTGCTGTAGTTAGTACTGCACTGGCTGCTGTAGTTAGTACTGTACTGGCTGATGCAGTTAGTACTGTACCGGCTGCTGTAGTTAGTACTGTACTGGCTTCTGTAATTTGTACTGCACTGGCTGCTGCAGTTAGTTCTGTACTGGCTGCTGTAGTTAGAACTGTACTGGGTGCTGTAGTCAACGTACTGTACTAGCTGCTGTAGTTAGTACTGTACCGGCTGCTGTAGTTAGTACTGTACTGGTTGCTGTAGATGGTGCTGTAGTTAGTACTGTACTGTGTGCTGTAGTTAGTACTGTACTGGGTGCTGTAGTTTGTACTGTTTTGGGTGCTGTAGTTATTACTGTACCGGCTGCTGCAGCTAGTACTGTACCGGGTGTTGTAGTTATTACTGTACCGGGTGCTGTAGTTAGTACTGTACCGGCTGCTGTAGTTAGTACTGTACTGGCTGCTGTAGTTAGTACTGTACTAGCTGCTGTAGTTAGTAATGTACTGGCTGCTGTAGTTAGTAATGTACTGGCTGCTGTAGTTAGTACTGTACTAGCTGCTGTAGTTAGTAATGTACTGGCTGCTGTAGTTAGTACTGTACTGGCTGCTGTAGATAGTACTGTACTGGCTGCTGTAGTTTGTACTGTACCGGATGCTGTAGTTAGTACTGTACCGAGTGCTGTAGTTAGTACTATACCGGCTGCTGTAGTTAGTACTATACCGGCTGCTGTAGTTAGTACTGTACCGGGTGCTTTAGTTAGTACTGTACCGGCTGCTGTAGTTAGTACTGTACTGGCTGCTGTAGTTATTACTGTACTGGCTGTTGTAGTTTGTACTGTACCGGCTGCTGTAGTTAATGTACTGTACCGGGTGCTGTAGTTAGTACTGTACTGGCTGCTGTAGTTAGTACTGTACCGGCTGCTGTAGTTAGTACTGCACTGGCTGCTGCAGTTAGTTCTGTACTGGCTGCTGTAGTTAGAACTGTACTGGGTGCTGTAGTCAACGTACTGTACCGGCTGCTGTAGTTAGTACTGTACTAGCTGCTGTATTTAGTAATGTACCGGCTGCTGTAGTTAGTACTGTACTGGGTGCTGTAGATGGTGCTGTAGTTAGTACTGTACTGTGTGCTGTAGTTAGTACTGTACTGGGTGCTGTATATGGTGCTGTAGTTAGTACTGTACTGTGTGCTGTAGTTTGTGCTGTACTGGGTGCTGTAGTTTGTACTGTACTGGATGCTGTAGTTTGAACTGTACTGGCTGCTGTAGTTAGTGCTGTACCGGCTGCTGTAGTTAGTTCTGTACTGGGTGCTGTTGTTAGTACTGTACTGGGTGCTGTAGTTAGTACTCTACTGGCTGCTGTAGTTAGTACTGTACTGGCTGTTGTAGTTAGTACTGTACCGTCTGCTGTAGTTAGTACTGTACTGGGTGCTGTAGTTAGTACTGTTCTGGCTGCTGTAGTTAGTACTGTACTGGGTGCTGTAGTTAGTACTGTACCGGCTGCTGTAGTTAATGTACTGGTTGCTGTAGTTAGTACTGGCTGCTGTAGTTAGTACTGTACTGGCTTCTGTAGTTAGTACTGTACTGGCTGCTGTAGTTAGTACTGTACTGGATGCTGTAGTTAGTACTGTACTGGCTAATGTAGTTAGTACTGTACTGGCTGCTGTAGTTAGTGCTGTACTGGCTTCTGTAATTAGTACTGTACTGGCTGCTGTAGTTAGTACTGTACTGGCTGCTGTAGTTAGTACTGTACTGGCTGCTGTAGTTAGTACTGTACTGGCTGCTGTAGTTAGTACTGTACTGGCTGCTGTAGTTAATACTGTACTGGCTGCTGCAGTTAGTACTGTACTGGCTGCAGTAGTTAGTGCTGTACCGGCTGCTGTAGTTAGTTCTGTACTGGGTGCTGTTGTTAGTACTGTACTGGGTGCTGTAGTTAGTACTCTACTGGCTGCTGTAGTTAGTACTGTACTGGCTGTTGTAGTTAGTACTGTACCGTCTGCTGTAGTTAGTACTGTACTGGGTGCTGTAGTTAGTACTGTTCTGGCTGCTGTAGTTAGTACTGTACTGGGTGCTGTAGTTAGTACTGTACCGGCTGCTGTAGTTAATGTACTGGTTGCTGTAGTTAGTACTGGCTGCTGTAGTTAGTACTGTACTGGCTTCTGTAGTTAGTACTGTACTGGCTGCTGTAGTTAGTACTGTACTGGATGCTGTAGTTAGTACTGTACTGGCTAATGTAGTTAGTACTGTACTGGCTGCTGTAGTTAGTGCTGTACTGGCTTCTGTAATTAGTACTGTACTGGCTGCTGTAGTTAGTACTGTACTGGCTGCTGTAGTTAGTACTGTACTGGCTGCTGTAGTTAGTACTGTACTGGCTGCTGTAGTTAGTACTGTACTGGCTGCTGTAGTTAATACTGTACTGGCTGCTGCAGTTAGTACTGTACTGGCTGCAGTAGTTAGTACTGTACCGGGTGCTGTAGTTAGTACTATACCGGCTGCTGTAGTTAGTACTGTATTGGCTGCTGTAGTTAGTACTGTACTGGCTGTTGTAGTTAGTAATGCACCGTCTGCTGTAGTTAGTACTGTACTGGGTGCTGTAGATGGTGCTGTATTTAGTACTGTACTGTGTGCTGTAGTTAGTGCAGTACTGGTTGCTGTAGTTAGTACTGTACTGGCTGCTGTAGTTAGTACTGTACTGGGTGCTGTAGATGGTGCTGTAGTTAGTACTGTACTGTGTGCTGTAGTTAGTACTGTACTGGGTGCTGTATATGGTGCTGTAGTTAGTACTGTACTGTGTGCTGTAGTTAGTGCTGTACTGGGTGCTGTAGTTTGTACTGTACTGGATGCTGTAGTTTGAACTGTACTGGCTGCTGTAGTTAGTACTGTTCTGGCTGCTGTAGTTAGTACTGTACCGGCTGCTGTAGTTAGTACTCTACTGGCTGCTGTAGTTAGTACTGTACTGGCTGTTGTAGTTAGTAATGTACCGTCTGCTGTAGTTAGTACTGTACTGGGTGCTGTAGTTAGTACTGTTCTGGCTGCTGTAGTTAGTACTGTACTGGGTGCTGTAGTTAGTACTGTACTGGCTGCTGTAGTTAGTTCTGTACTGGGTGCTGTAGTTAGTACTGTACCGGCTGCTGTAGTTAGTACTGTACCGGGTGCTGTAGTTAGTATTGTACAGGCTGCTGTAGTTAGTACTGCACTGGCTGCTGCAGTTAGTACTGTACCGGCTGCTGCAGTTAGTACTGTACCGGGTGCTGTAGTTAGTACTGCACTGGCTGCTGTAGTTAGTACTGTACTGGCTGATGCAGTTAGTACTGTACCGGCTGCTGTAGTTAGTACTGTACTGGCTTCTGTAATTTGTACTGCACTGGCTGCTGCAGTTAGTTCTGTACTGGCTGCTGTAGTTAGAACTGTACTGGGTGCTGTAGTCAACGTACTGTACTAGCTGCTGTAGTTAGTACTGTACCGGCTGCTGTAGTTAGTACTGTACTGGTTGCTGTAGATGGTGCTGTAGTTAGTACTGTACTGTGTGCTGTAGTTAGTACTGTACTGGGTGCTGTAGTTTGTACTGTTTTGGGTGCTGTAGTTATTACTGTACCGGCTGCTGCAGCTAGTACTGTACCGGGTGTTGTAGTTATTACTGTACCGGGTGCTGTAGTTAGTACTGTACCGGCTGCTGTAGTTAGTACTGTACTGGCTGCTGTAGTTAGTACTGTACTAGCTGCTGTAGTTAGTAATGTACTGGCTGCTGTAGTTAGTAATGTACTGGCTGCTGTAGTTAGTACTGTACTAGCTGCTGTAGTTAGTAATGTACTGGCTGCTGTAGTTAGTACTGTACTGGCTGCTGTAGATAGTACTGTACTGGCTGCTGTAGTTTGTACTGTACCGGATGCTGTAGTTAGTACTGTACCGAGTGCTGTAGTTAGTACTATACCGGCTGCTGTAGTTAGTACTATACCGGCTGCTGTAGTTAGTACTGTACCGGGTGCTTTAGTTAGTACTGTACCGGCTGCTGTAGTTAGTACTGTACTGGCTGCTGTAGTTATTACTGTACTGGCTGTTGTAGTTTGTACTGTACCGGCTGCTGTAGTTAATGTACTGTACCGGGTGCTGTAGTTAGTACTGTACTGGCTGCTGTAGTTAGTACTGTACCGGCTGCTGTAGTTAGTACTGCACTGGCTGCTGCAGTTAGTTCTGTACTGGCTGCTGTAGTTAGAACTGTACTGGGTGCTGTAGTCAACGTACTGTACCGGCTGCTGTAGTTAGTACTGTACTAGCTGCTGTATTTAGTAATGTACCGGCTGCTGTAGTTAGTACTGTACTGGGTGCTGTAGATGGTGCTGTAGTTAGTACTGTACTGTGTGCTGTAGTTAGTACTGTACTGGGTGCTGTAGTTTGTACTGTTTTGGGTGCTGTAGTTAGTACTGTACCGGCTGCTGCAGCTAGTACTGTACCGGGTGTTGTAGTTATTACTGTACCGGGTGTTGCAGCTAGTACTGTACCGGGTGTTGTAGTTATTACTGTACCGGGTGCTGTAGTTAGTACTGTACTAGCTGCTGTAGTTAGTAATGTACTGGCTGCTGTAGTTAGTAATGTACTGGCTGCTGTAGTTAGTACTGTACTGGCTGCTGTAGATAGTACTGTACTGGCTGCTGTAGTTTGTACTGTACCGGATGCTGTAGTTAGTACTGTACCAAGTGCTGTAGTTAGTACTATACCGGCTGCTGTAGTTAGTACTATACCGGCTGCTGTAGTTAGTACTGTACCGGGTGCTTTAGTTAGTACTGTACCGGCTGCTGTAGTTAGTACTGTACTGGCTGCTGTAGTTATTACTGTACTGGCTGTTGTAGTTTGTACTGTACCGGCTGCTGTAGTTAATGTACTGGGTGCTGTAGTTAGTACTGTACTGGCTGCTGTAGATAGTACTGTACTGGCTTCTGTAGTTTGTACTGTATTGGCTGCTGTAGTTAGTACTGTACTGGCTTCTGTAATTAGTACTTTACTGGCTGCTGTAGTTCTTACTGTACTGGCTGCTGTAGTTATTACTGTACCGGGTGCTGTAGTTAGTTCTGTACTGGGTGCTGTAGTTAGTACTGTACCGGCTGCTGTAGTTAGTACTGTACAGGGTGCTGTAGTTAGTATTGTACCGGCTGCTGTAGTTAGTACTGTACTGGCTGCTGTAGTTTGTACTGCACTGGCTGCTGTAGTTAGTACTGTACCGGCTGCTGTAGTTAGTACTGTACCGGCTGCTGTAGTTATTACTGTACCGGGTGCTGTAGTTAGTACTGCACTGGCTGCTGCAGTTAGTACTGTACCGGCTGCTGCAGTTAGTACTGTACTGGCTGCTGTAGTTAGTACTGTACCGGCTGCTGTAGTTAGTACTGTACTGGCTGCTGTAGTTTGTACTGCACTGGCTGCTGTAGTTAGTACTGTACCGGCTGCTGTAGTTAGTACTGTACCGGCTGCTGTAGTTATTACTGTACCGGGTGCTGTAGTTAGTACTGCACTGGCTGCTGCAGTTAGTACTGTACTGGCTGCTGCAGTTAGTACTGTACCGGGTGCTGTAGTTAGTACTGTACTGGCTGATGCAGTTAGTACTGTACCGGCTGCTGTAGTTAGTACTGTACTGGCTTCTGTAGTTTTTACTGCACTGGCTGCTGCAGTTAGTTCTGTACTGGCTGCTGTAGTTAGAACTGTACTGGGTGCTGTAGTCAACGTACTGTACTAGCTGCTGTAGTTAGTAATGTACCGGCTGCTGTAGTTAGTACTGTACTGGGTGCTGTAGATGGTGCTGTAGTTAGTACTGTACTGTGTGCTGTAGTTAGTACTGTACTGGGTGCTGTAGTTTGTACAGTATTGGGTGCTGTAGTTAGTACTGTACTGGCTGCTGTAGTTAGTACTCTACTGGGTGCTGTAGTTTGTACTGTATTGGGTGCTGTAGTTAGTACTGTACTGGCTGCTGTAGTTAGTACTGTACTGGGTGCTGTAGTTAGTACTGTCTTGGCTGCTGTAGTTAGTACTGTACCGGCTGCTGTAGTTAGTTCTGTACTGGGTGCTGTAGTTAGTACTGTACCGGCTGCTGTAGTTAGTACTGCACTGGCTGCTGTAGTTTGTACTGTACCGGCTGCTGTAGTTAGTACTGTAAAGGCTGCTGTAGTTAGTACTGTACTGGCTGCTGTAGTTAGTACTGTACCGGGTGCTGTAGTTAGTACTGTACCGGGTGCTGTAGTTAGTACTGTACTGGCTGCTGTAGTTAATGTACTGGCTGCTGTAGTTAGTTTACTGGGTACTGTAGTTAATGTACTGGCTGCTGTAGTTAGTACTGTACTGGCTGCTGTAGTTAGTACTGTACTGGGTGCTGTAGTTAGTACTGTACTGGGTGCTGTAGTTATTACTGTATCGGTTGCTGTAGTTATTACTGTACTGGGTGCTGTAGTTATTACTGTACCGGGTGCTGTAGTTAGTACTGTACTGGCTGCTGTAGTTAGTACTATATCGGCTGCTGTAGTTAGTACTGTACTGGGTGCTGTAGTTAGTACTGTACTGGGTGCTGTAGTTATTACTGTACCGGTTGCTGTAGTTATTACTGTACTGGGTGCTGTAGTTATTACTGTACCGGGTGCTGTAGTTATTACTGTACCGGGTGCTGTAGTTAGTACTGTACTGGCTGCTGTAGTTAGTACTGTACCAGCTGCTGTAGTTAGTACTGTACTGGCTGCTGAAGTTAGTACTGTACCGGCTGCTGTAGTTAGTACTGTACCGGCTGCTGTAGTTTGTACTGTACCGGGTGCTGTAGTTAGTACTGTACTGGCTGCTGTAGTTAGTACTGTACCGGCTGCTGTAGTTAGTACTGTACCGGGTGCTGTAGTTAGTACTGTACTGGCTGCTGTAGTTAGTACTGTACCGGGTGCTGTAGTTAGTACTGTACTGGCTGCTGTAGTTAGTACTGTACCGGCTGCTGTAGTTAGTACTGTACTGGCTGCTGTAGTTTGTACTGCACTGGCTGCTGCAGTTAGTTCTGTACTGGCTGCTGTAGTTAGAACTGTACTGGGTGCTGTAGTCAACGTACTGTACTAGCTGCTGTATTTAGTAATGTACCGGCTGCTGTAGTTAGTACTGTACTGGGTGCTGTAGATGGTGCTGTAGTTAGTACTGTACTGTGTGCTGTAGTTAGTACTGTACCGGCTGCTGTAGTTAGTTCTGTACTGGGTGCTGTTGTTAGTACTGCACTGGCTGCTGTAGTTAGTACTGTACTGGCTGCTGTAGTTAGTACTGTACTGGCTGTTGTAGTTAGTAATGTACAGTCTGCTGTAGTTAGTACAGTACCGGGTGCTGTAGTTAGTACTGTACTGGCTGCTGTAGTTAGTACTGTACCGGCTGCTGTAGTTAGTACTGTACTGGCTGCTGTAGTTAGTAATGTACTGGCTGCTGTAGTTAGTACTGTACTGGCTGCTGTAGTTAGTACTGTACTGGCTGCTGTAGTTAGTACTGTACCGGCTGCTGTAGTTAGTACTGTACTGGCTGCTGTAGTTAGTACTGTACCGGCTGCTGTAGTTAGTACTGTACTGGCTGCTGTAGTTAGTCCTGTACTGGCTGCTGTAGTTATTACTATACTGGCTGCTGTAGTTAGTACTGTACTGGCTGCTGTAGTTAGTACTACACTGGCTGCTGTAGTTAGTACTACACTGGCTGCTGTAGTTAGTACTATACTGGCTGCTGTAGTTAGTACTATACTGGCTGCTGTAGTTAGTACTGTACTGGCTGCTGTAGTTAGTACTGTACTGGCTGCTGTAGTTAGTACTGTACTGGCTGCTGTAGTTAGTACTGTACTGGCTACTGTAGTTAGTACTGTACTGGCTGCTGTAGTTAATACTGTACTGGCTGCTGCAGTTAGTACTGTACTGACTGCAGTAGTTAGTACTGTACTGGCTGCTTTAGTTAGTACTGCACTGGCTGCTGTAGTTTGTACTGTACCGGCTGCTGTAGTTAGTACTGTACAGGCTGCTGTAGTTAGTACTGTACTGGCTGCTGTAGTTAGTACTGTACCGGGTGCTGTAGTTAGTACTGTACCGGGTGCTGTAGTTAGTACTGTACTGGCTGCTGTAGTTAATGTACTGGCTGCTGTAGTTAGTGTACTGGGTACTGTAGTTAATGTACTGGCTGCTGTAGTTAGTACTGTACTGGCTGCTGTAGTTAGTACTGTACTGGGTGCTGTAGTTAGTACTGTACTGGGTGCTGTAGTTATTACTGTATCGGTTGCTGTAGTTAGTACTGTACTGGCTGCTGTAGTTAGTACTGTACCGGGTGCTGTAGTCAATGTACTGGCTGCAGTTTTAAAAGAGCTATCGGATGAGACGCTATAATAGCAGGGAGTGTTACCACAGTGCAGGGATTGTAGGGCTATGCCGTGTGACTGTGTGTGTGTGTGTGTGTGTGTGTGTGTGTGTGTGTGTGTGTGTGTGTGTGTGTGTGTGTGTGTGTGTGTGTGTGTGTGTGTGTGTGTGTGTGTGTGTGTGTGTGTGTGTGTGTGTGTGTGTGTGTGTGTGTGTGTGTGTGTGTGTGTGGATGGATGTGTTTAACTATTCTTGTGGGGACTAGAAGTCCAACTGGGGACATTTTGGTCAAATGCTATTTCTAGGGGGTTTAGGGTTAAAGCTAGAATGCATATTAAGGGTAAAGGTCTGGAGCTAGAGTTAGTTTCAGGGTTAAGGTTAGGTTTTTGGGTTAAGGTTTGTGTTTGGGTTAGGGTTAGGGTAAAAGTATGGGTTAGGCTTAGGTTTAGGGGTTAGAGAAAATAGGATATTGAATGGGACTGAATTGTATGTGTCCACAAGGTTACTTGCACAAGTGTGTGTGTGTGTGTGTGTGTGTGTGTGTGTGTGTGTGTGTGTGTGTGTGTGTGTGTGTGTGTGTGTGTGTGTGTGTGTGTGTGTGTGTGTGTGTGTGTGTGTGTGTTTGTGTGTGCTTTACCAGCATTGCAGGACACTAGAAGAAGCATATGATAACTTTTCAATAGAATCCAATACTCTCTCTTACACCCTGGAACAAGCTGCACATACACTCCTTAAAGCACAAAACACAATCTCCTCAAAGCCTGGGAACGTGACGTCCACTTTGGGACTCTTCACAGCTTGAAGAACACACTCTCAAAATCCTTGGAATGAACCACACACACACGCACGCACGCACGCACACACACACACACACACACACACACAGAGGTCTCAGAGACCTCTGAATCACACTCCATGATCACTGCTTTCTGACTCCAACTATTCCCTCGTTTTTTTAATGCATATTATTTCCATACATTTACCGTACCGCCTTTGAACATTTCCTAAGCTATGGACAGACAGGCAGACAGGCAGATGGACAGACTGTGGCAAAGAGTACAGTACATTAAACAGTTAACTATTTGAGGAAGTGTCAGGTTTTGATCTGTAGGTGAGTTCCAAATTGCACCCTATTCCCTATATAGTGCATATGGGCTCTGGTCAAGTAGTGCACTGCATAGGGAAAAGGATGCCATTTGGAGGAGCCTGAGTTAGTCAGAGTTAGTCAGAGGAGTAGACTGGTGGTAGGGGGAGGCAGAGTTAGTCAGAGGAGTAGACTGGTGGTAGGGGGAGGCAGAGTTAGTCAGAGGAGTAGACTGGTGGTAGGGGGAGGCAGAGTTAGTCAGAGGAGTAGACTGGTGTTAGGGGGAGGCAGAGTTAGTCAGAGGATTAGACTGGTGGTAGGGGGAGGCAGAGTTAGTCAGAGGAGTAGACTGGTGATAGGGGGAGGCAGAGTTAGTCAGAGGAGTAGACTGGTGATAGGGGGAGGCAGAGTTAGTCAGAGGAGTAGACTGGTGGTAGGGGGAGGCAGAGTTAGTCAGAGGAGTAGACTGGTGGTAGGGGGAGGCAGAGTTAGTCAGAGGAGTAGACTGGTGGTAGGGGGAGGCAGAGTTAGTCAGAGTTAGTCAGAGGAGTAGACTGGTGGTAGGGGGAGGCAGAGTTAGTCAGAGGAGTCAGAGGAGTAGACTGGTGGTAGGGGGAGGCAGAGTTAGTCAGAGTACTAGACTGGTGGTAGGGGGAGACAGAGTTAGTCAGAGTACTAGACTGGTGGTAGGGGGGGACAGAGTTAGTCAGAGGAGTAGACTGGTGGTAGGGGGAGGCAGAGTAACTCAGAGGATTAGACTGGTGGTAGGGGGAGGCAGAGTTAGTCAGAGGAGTAGACTGGTGGTAGGGGGAGACAGAGTTAGTCAGAGGAGTAGACTGGTGGTAGAGGGAGACAGAGTTAGTCAGAGGAGTAGACTGGTGGTAGAGGGAGACAGAGTTAGTCAGAGTTAGTCAGAGGAGTAGACTGGTGGTAGAGGGAGACAGAGTTAGTCAGAGGATTAGACTGGTGGTAGGGGGAGACAGAGTTAGTCAGAGGAGTAGACTGGTGGTAGGGGGAGGCAGAGTTAGTCAGAGGAGTAGACTGGTGATAGGGGGAGGCAGAGTTAGTCAGAGTAGTAGACTGGTGGTAGGGGGAGGCAGAGTTAGTCAGAGGAGTAGACTGGTGATAGGGGGAGGCAGAGTTAGTCAGAGTAGTAGACTGGTGGTAGGGGGAGGCAGAGTTAGTCAGAGGATTAGACTGGTGGTAGGGGGAGGCAGAGTTAGTCAGAGGAGTAGACTGGTGGTAGGGGGAGGCAGAGTTAGTCAGAGGAGTAGACTGGTGGTAGGGGGAGGCAGAGTTAGTCAGAGGAGTAGACTGGTGGTAGGGGGAGGCAGAGTTAGTCAGAGGATTAGACCGGCTGGTAGGGGGAGGCAGAGTTAGTCAGAGGAGTAGACTGGTGGTAGGGGGAGACAGAGTTAGTCAGAGGAGTAGACCGGTGGTAGGGGGAAGCAGATTTAGTCAGAGGAGTAGACTGGTGGTAGGGGGAGGCAGAGTAACTCAGAGGAGTAGACTGGTGGTAGGGGGAGGCAGAGTAACTCAGAGGAGTAGACTGGTGGTAGGGGGAGGCAGAGTTAGTCAGAGGAGTCAGAGGAGTAGACTGGTGGTAGGGGGAGACAGAGTTAGTCAGAGGAGTAGACTTGTGGTAGAGGGAGGCAGAGTTAGTCAGAGGAGTAGACTGGTGGTAGGGGGAGGCAGAGTTAGTCAGAGGAGTAGACTGGTGGTAGGGGGAGGCAGAGTTAGTCAGAGGAGTAGACTGGTGATAGGGGGAGACAGAGTTAGTCAGAGTACTAGACTGGTGGTAGGGGGAGGCAGAGTAACTCAGAGGATTAGACTGGTGGTAGGGAGGGGGGGCAGAGTTAGTCAGAGGAGTAGACTGGTGGTAGGGGGAGGCAGAGTTAGTCAGAGGAGTCAGAGGAGTAGACTGGTGGTAGAGGGAGACAGAGTTAGTCAGAGGAGTAGACTGGTGGTAGGGGGAGGCAGAGTAACTCAGAGGATTAGACTGGTGGTAGGGAGGGGGGGCAGAGTTAGTCAGAGGAGTAGACTGGTGGTAGGGGGAGGCAGAGTTAGTCAGAGGAGTAGACTGGTGGTAGGGGGAGACAGAGTTAGTCAGAGGAGTAGACTGGTGGTAGGGGGAGGCAGAGTTAGTCAGAGGAGTAGACTGGTGGTAGAGGGAGACAGAGTTAGTCAGAGGATTAGACTGGTGGTAGAGGGAGGCAGAGTTAGTCAGAGTTAGTCAGAGGAGTAGACTGGTGGTAGGGGGAGGCAGAGTTAGTCAGAGTTAGTCAGAGGAGTAGACTGGTGATAGGGGGAGACAGAGTTAGTCAGAGGATTAGACTGGTGGTAGGGGGAGGCAGAGTTAGTCAGAGGAGTAGACTGGTGATAGGGGGAGACAGAGTTAGTCAGAGTTAGTCAGAGGAGTAGACTGGTGGTAGGGGGAGGCAGAGTTAGTCAGAGGAGTAGACTGGTGGTAGAGGGAGACAGAGTTAGTCAGAGGAGTAGACTGGTGGTAGGGGGAGGCAGAGTTAGTCAGAGGATTAGACTGGTGGTAGAGGGAGACAGAGTTAGTCAGAGGAGTAGACTGGTGGTAGAGGGAGACAGAGTTAGTCAGAGGATTAGACTGGTGGTAGGGGGAGGCAGAGTTAGTCAGAGGAGTAGACTGGTGGTAGGGGGAGACAGAGTTAGTCAGAGGAGTAGACTGGTGGTAGGGGGAGACAGAGTTAGTCAGAGGAGTAGACTGGTGGTAGGGGGAAGCAGATTTAGTCAGAGGAGTAGACTGGTAGTAGGGGGAGGTAGAGTTAGTCAGAGGAGTAGACTGGTGGTAGGGGGAGACAGAGTTAGTCAGAGGAGTAGACTGGTGATAGGGGGAGACAGAGTTAGTCAGAGGAGTAGACTGGTGGTAGGGGGAGGCAGAGTTAGTCAGAGGAGTCAGAGGAGTAGACTGGTGGTAGGGGGAGGCAGAGTTAGTCAGAGTTAGTCAGAGGAGTAGACTGGTGGTAGGGGGAGGCAGAGTTAGTCAGAGGAGTCAGAGGAGTAGACTGGTGGTAGGGGGAGGCAGAGTTAGTCAGAGTTAGTCAGAGGAGTAGACTGGTGATAGGGGGAGGCAGAGTTAGTCAGAGGAGTAGACTGGTGGTAGGGGGAGGCAGAGTTAGTCAGAGGAGTAGACTGGTGGGAGGGGGAGGCAGAGTTAGTCAGAGGAGTAGACTGGTGATAGGGGGAGGCAGAGTTAGTCAGAGTTAGTCAGAGGAGTAGACTGGTGATAGGGGGAGACAGAGTTAGTCAGAGGAGTAGACTGGTGGTAGGGGGAGGCAGAGTTAGTCAGAGTTAGTCAGAGGAGTAGACTGGTGGTAGGGGGAGGCAGAGTTAGTCAGAGGAGTCAGAGGAGTAGACTGGTGGTAGGGGGAGGCAGAGTTAGTCAGAGTTAGTCAGAGGAGTAGACTGGTGGTAGGGGGAGGCAGAGTTAGTCAGAGGAGTCAGAGGAGTAGACTGGTGGTAGGGGGAGACAGAGTTAGTCAGAGGAGTCAGAGGAGTAGACTGGTGATAGGGGGAGGCAGAGTTAGTCAGAGGAGTAGACTGGTGGTAGGGGGAGGCAGAGTTAGTCAGAGGAGTAGACTGGTGGGAGGGGGAGGCAGAGTTAGTCAGAGGATTAGACTGGTGATAGGGGGAGGCAGAGTTAGTCAGAGGAGTAGACTGGTGGTAGGGGGAGACAGAGTTAGTCAGAGGAGTAGACTGGTGGTAGGGGGAGACAGAGTTAGTCAGAGGAGTAGACTGGTGGTAGGGGGAGACAGAGTTAGTCAGAGGAGTAGACTGGTGGTAGGGGGAAGCAGATTTAGTCAGAGGAGTAGACTGGTAGTAGGGGGAGGTAGAGTTAGTCAGAGGAGTAGACTGGTGGTAGGGGGAGACAGAGTTAGTCAGAGGAGTAGACTGGTGGTAGGGGGAGGCAGAGTTAGTCAGAGGAGTAGACTGGTAGTAGGGGGAGGCAGAGTAACTCAGAGGAGTAGACTGGTGGTAGGGGGAGGCAGAGTTAGTCAGAGGAGTCAGAGGAGTAGACTGGTGGTAGGGGGAGGCAGAGTTAGTCAGAGGAGTCAGAGGAGTAGACTGGTGGTAGGGGGAGGCAGAGTTAGTCAGAGGAGTAGACTGGTGGTAGAGGGAGACAGAGTTAGTCAGAGGAGTAGACTGGTGGTAGGGGGAGGCAGAGTTAGTCAGAGGAGTAGACTTGTGGTAGAGGGAGGCAGAGTTAGTCAGAGGAGTAGACTGGTGGTAGGGGGAGGCAGAGTTAGTCAGAGGAGTAGACTGGTGGTAGGGGGAGGCAGAGTTAGTCAGAGTTAGTCAGAGGAGTAGACTGGTGGTAGGGGGAGGCAGAGTTAGTCAGAGGAGTAGACTGGTGGTAGGGGGAGGCAGAGTAACTCAGAGGAGTAGACTGGTGGTAGGGGGAAGCAGATTTAGTCAGAGGAGTAGACTGGTAGTAGGGGGAGGTAGAGTTAGTCAGAGGAGTAGACTGGTGGTAGAGGGAGGCAGAGTTAGTCAGAGGAGTAGACCGGCTGGTAGGGGGAGGCAGAGTTAGTCAGAGGATTAGACTGGTGATAGGGGGAGGCAGAGTTAGTCAGAGGAGTAGACTGGTGGTAGAGGGAGGCAGAGTTAGTCAGAGGAGTAGACTGGTGGTAGGGGGAGGCAGAGTTAGTCAGAGGAGTAGACTGGTGGTAGGGGGAGACAGAGTTAGTCAGAGGAGTAGACTGGTGGTAGAGGGAGACAGAGTTAGTCAGAGGAGTAGACTGGTGGTAGAGGGAGACAGAGTTAGTCAGAGTTAGTCAGAGGAGTAGACTGGTGGTAGAGGGAGACAGAGTTAGTCAGAGGATTAGACTGGTGGTAGGGGGAGACAGAGTTAGTCAGAGGAGTAGACTGGTGGTAGGGGGAGGCAGAGTTAGTCAGAGGAGTAGACTGGTGATAGGGGGAGGCAGAGTTAGTCAGAGTAGTAGACTGGTGGTAGGGGGAGGCAGAGTTAGTCAGAGGAGTAGACTGGTGATAGGGGGAGGCAGAGTTAGTCAGAGTAGTAGACTGGTGGTAGGGGGAGGCAGAGTTAGTCAGAGGATTAGACTGGTGGTAGGGGGAGGCAGAGTTAGTCAGAGGAGTAGACTGGTGGTAGGGGGAGGCAGAGTTAGTCAGAGGAGTAGACTGGTGGTAGGGGGAGGCAGAGTTAGTCAGAGGAGTAGACTGGTGGTAGGGGGAGGCAGAGTTAGTCAGAGGATTAGACCGGCTGGTAGGGGGAGGCAGAGTTAGTCAGAGGAGTAGACTGGTGGTAGGGGGAGACAGAGTTAGTCAGAGGAGTAGACCGGTGGTAGGGGGAAGCAGATTTAGTCAGAGGAGTAGACTGGTGGTAGGGGGAGGCAGAGTAACTCAGAGGAGTAGACTGGTGGTAGGGGGAGGCAGAGTAACTCAGAGGAGTAGACTGGTGGTAGGGGGAGGCAGAGTTAGTCAGAGGAGTCAGAGGAGTAGACTGGTGGTAGGGGGAGACAGAGTTAGTCAGAGGAGTAGACTTGTGGTAGAGGGAGGCAGAGTTAGTCAGAGGAGTAGACTGGTGGTAGGGGGAGGCAGAGTTAGTCAGAGGAGTAGACTGGTGGTAGGGGGAGGCAGAGTTAGTCAGAGGAGTAGACTGGTGATAGGGGGAGACAGAGTTAGTCAGAGTACTAGACTGGTGGTAGGGGGAGGCAGAGTAACTCAGAGGATTAGACTGGTGGTAGGGAGGGGGGGCAGAGTTAGTCAGAGGAGTAGACTGGTGGTAGGGGGAGGCAGAGTTAGTCAGAGGAGTCAGAGGAGTAGACTGGTGGTAGAGGGAGACAGAGTTAGTCAGAGGAGTAGACTGGTGGTAGGGGGAGGCAGAGTTAGTCAGAGGAGTAGACTGGTGGTAGGGGGAGGCAGAGTAACTCAGAGGATTAGACTGGTGGTAGGGAGGGGGGGCAGAGTTAGTCAGAGGAGTAGACTGGTGGTAGGGGGAGGCAGAGTTAGTCAGAGGAGTAGACTGGTGGTAGGGGGAGACAGAGTTAGTCAGAGGAGTAGACTGGTGGTAGGGGGAGGCAGAGTTAGTCAGAGGAGTAGACTGGTGGTAGAGGGAGACAGAGTTAGTCAGAGGATTAGACTGGTGGTAGGGGGAGACAGAGTTAGTCAGAGGAGTAGACTGGTGGTAGAGGGAGGCAGAGTTAGTCAGAGTTAGTCAGAGGAGTAGACTGGTGGTAGGGGGAGGCAGAGTTAGTCAGAGTTAGTCAGAGGAGTAGACTGGTGATAGGGGGAGACAGAGTTAGTCAGAGGATTAGACTGGTGGTAGGGGGAGGCAGAGTTAGTCAGAGGAGTAGACTGGTGATAGGGGGAGACAGAGTTAGTCAGAGTTAGTCAGAGGAGTAGACTGGTGGTAGGGGGAGGCAGAGTTAGTCAGAGGAGTAGACTGGTGGTAGAGGGAGACAGAGTTAGTCAGAGGAGTAGACTGGTGGTAGGGGGAGGCAGAGTTAGTCAGAGGATTAGACTGGTGGTAGAGGGAGACAGAGTTAGTCAGAGGAGTAGACTGGTGGTAGAGGGAGACAGAGTTAGTCAGAGGATTAGACTGGTGGTAGGGGGAGGCAGAGTTAGTCAGAGGAGTAGACTGGTGGTAGGGGGAGACAGAGTTAGTCAGAGGAGTAGACTGGTGGTAGGGGGAGACAGAGTTAGTCAGAGGAGTAGACTGGTGGTAGGGGGAAGCAGATTTAGTCAGAGGAGTAGACTGGTAGTAGGGGGAGGTAGAGTTAGTCAGAGGAGTAGACTGGTGGTAGGGGGAGACAGAGTTAGTCAGAGGAGTAGACTGGTGATAGGGGGAGACAGAGTTAGTCAGAGGAGTAGACTGGTGGTAGGGGGAGGCAGAGTTAGTCAGAGGAGTCAGAGGAGTAGACTGGTGGTAGGGGGAGGCAGAGTTAGTCAGAGTTAGTCAGAGGAGTAGACTGGTGGTAGGGGGAGGCAGAGTTAGTCAGAGGAGTCAGAGGAGTAGACTGGTGGTAGGGGGAGGCAGAGTTAGTCAGAGTTAGTCAGAGGAGTAGACTGGTGATAGGGGGAGGCAGAGTTAGTCAGAGGAGTAGACTGGTGGTAGGGGGAGGCAGAGTTAGTCAGAGGAGTAGACTGGTGGGAGGGGGAGGCAGAGTTAGTCAGAGGAGTAGACTGGTGATAGGGGGAGGCAGAGTTAGTCAGAGTTAGTCAGAGGAGTAGACTGGTGATAGGGGGAGACAGAGTTAGTCAGAGGAGTAGACTGGTGGTAGGGGGAGGCAGAGTTAGTCAGAGTTAGTCAGAGGAGTAGACTGGTGGTAGGGGGAGGCAGAGTTAGTCAGAGGAGTCAGAGGAGTAGACTGGTGGTAGGGGGAGGCAGAGTTAGTCAGAGTTAGTCAGAGGAGTAGACTGGTGGTAGGGGGAGGCAGAGTTAGTCAGAGGAGTCAGAGGAGTAGACTGGTGGTAGGGGGAGACAGAGTTAGTCAGAGGAGTCAGAGGAGTAGACTGGTGATAGGGGGAGGCAGAGTTAGTCAGAGGAGTAGACTGGTGGTAGGGGGAGGCAGAGTTAGTCAGAGTTAGTCAGAGGAGTAGACTGGTGATAGGGGGAGACAGAGTTAGTCAGAGGAGTAGACTGGTGGTAGGGGGAGGCAGAGTTAGTCAGAGTTAGTCAGAGGAGTAGACTGGTGGTAGGGGGAGGCAGAGTTAGTCAGAGGAGTCAGAGGAGTAGACTGGTGGTAGGGGGAGGCAGAGTTAGTCAGAGTTAGTCAGAGGAGTAGACTGGTGGTAGGGGGAGGCAGAGTTAGTCAGAGGAGTCAGAGGAGTAGACTGGTGGTAGGGGGAGACAGAGTTAGTCAGAGGAGTCAGAGGAGTAGACTGGTGATAGGGGGAGGCAGAGTTAGTCAGAGGAGTAGACTGGTGGTAGGGGGAGGCAGAGTTAGTCAGAGGAGTAGACTGGTGGGAGGGGGAGGCAGAGTTAGTCAGAGGATTAGACTGGTGATAGGGGGAGGCAGAGTTAGTCAGAGGAGTAGACTGGTGGTAGGGGGAGACAGAGTTAGTCAGAGGAGTAGACTGGTGGTAGGGGGAGACAGAGTTAGTCAGAGGAGTAGACTGGTGGTAGGGGGAGACAGAGTTAGTCAGAGGAGTAGACTGGTGGTAGGGGGAGACAGAGTTAGTCAGAGGAGTAGACTGGTGGTAGGGGGAAGCAGATTTAGTCAGAGGAGTAGACTGGTAGTAGGGGGAGGTAGAGTTAGTCAGAGGAGTAGACTGGTGGTAGGGGGAGACAGAGTTAGTCAGAGGAGTAGACTGGTGGTAGGGGGAGGCAGAGTTAGTCAGAGGAGTAGACTGGTAGTAGGGGGAGGCAGAGTAACTCAGAGGAGTAGACTGGTGGTAGGGGGAGGCAGAGTTAGTCAGAGGAGTCAGAGGAGTAGACTGGTGGTAGGGGGAGGCAGAGTTAGTCAGAGGAGTCAGAGGAGTAGACTGGTGGTAGGGGGAGGCAGAGTTAGTCAGAGGAGTAGACTGGTGGTAGAGGGAGACAGAGTTAGTCAGAGGAGTAGACTGGTGGTAGGGGGAGGCAGAGTTAGTCAGAGGAGTAGACTTGTGGTAGAGGGAGGCAGAGTTAGTCAGAGGAGTAGACTGGTGGTAGGGGGAGGCAGAGTTAGTCAGAGGAGTAGACTGGTGGTAGGGGGAGGCAGAGTTAGTCAGAGTTAGTCAGAGGAGTAGACTGGTGGTAGGGGGAGGCAGAGTTAGTCAGAGGAGTAGACTGGTGGTAGGGGGAGGCAGAGTAACTCAGAGGAGTAGACTGGTGGTAGGGGGAAGCAGATTTAGTCAGAGGAGTAGACTGGTAGTAGGGGGAGGTAGAGTTAGTCAGAGGAGTAGACTGGTGGTAGAGGGAGGCAGAGTTAGTCAGAGGAGTAGACCGGCTGGTAGGGGGAGGCAGAGTTAGTCAGAGGATTAGACTGGTGATAGGGGGAGGCAGAGTTAGTCAGAGGAGTAGACTTGTGGTAGAGGGAGGCAGAGTTAGTCAGAGGAGTAGACTGGTGGTAGGGGGAGGCAGAGTTAGTCAGAGTTAGTCAGAGGAGTAGACTGGTGGTAGGGGGAGGCAGAGTTAGTCAGAGGAGTAGACTGGTGGTAGGGGGAGGCAGAGTTAGTCAGACGAGTCAGAGGAGTAGACTGGTGGTAGGGGGAGGCAGAGTTAGTCAGAGGAGTAGACTGTTGATAGGGGGAGACAGAGTTAGTCAGAGGAGTAGACTGGTGGTAGGGGGAGGCAGAGTAACTCAGAGGATTAGACTGGTGATAGGGGGAGGCAGAGTTAGTCAGAGTACTAGACTGGTGGTAGGGGGAGGCAGAGTAACTCAGAGGATTAGACTGGTGGTAGGGAGGGGGGGCAGAGTTAGTCAGAGGAGTAGACTGGTGGTAGGGGGAGGCAGAGTTAGTCAGAGGAGTAGACTGGTGATAGGGGGAGGCAGAGTTAGTCAGAGGAGTAGACTGGTGGTAGGGGGAGGCAGAGTTAGTCAGAGGAGTAGACTGGTGGTAGGGGGAGGCAGAGTTAGTCAGAGGAGTAGACTGGTGGTAGGGGGAGACAGAGTTAGTCAGAGTACTAGACTGGTGGTAGGGGGAGGCAGAGTTAGTCAGAGGAGTAGACTGGTGATAGGGGGAGACAGAGTTAGTCAGAGGAGTAGACTGGTGGTAGGGGGAGGCAGAGTAACTCAGAGGATTAGACTGGTGATAGGGGGAGGCAGAGTTAGTCAGAGTACTAGACTGGTGGTAGGGGGAGGCAGAGTAACTCAGAGGATTAGACTGGTGGTAGGGAGGGGGGGCAGAGTTAGTCAGAGGAGTAGACTGGTGGTAGGGGGAGGCAGAGTTAGTCAGAGGAGTAGACTGGTGATAGGGGGAGGCAGAGTTAGTCAGAGGAGTAGACTGGTGGTAGAGGGAGACAGAGTTAGTCAGAGGAGTAGACTGGTGGTAGGGGGAGGCAGAGTTAGTCAGAGGATTAGACTGGTGGTAGGGGGAGGCAGAGTTAGTCAGAGGAGTAGACTGGTGGTAGGGGGAGGCAGAGTTAGTCAGAGGAGTAGACTGGTGGTAGAGGGAGACAGAGTTAGTCAGAGGAGTAGACCGGCTGGTAGGGGGAAGCAGATTTAGTCAGAGGAGTAGACTGGTGGTAGAGGGAGACAGAGTTAGTCAGAGGAGTAGACTGGTGGTAGGGGGAGACAGAGTTAGTCAGAGGAGTAGACTGGTGGTAGGGGGAGGCAGAGTAACTCAGAGGAGTAGACTGGTGGTAGGGGGAGACAGAGTTAGTCAGAGGATTAGACTGGTGGTAGGGGGAGACAGAGTTAGTCAGAGGAGTAGACTGGTGGTAGGGAGGGGGGGCAGAGTTAGTCAGAGGAGTAGACTGGTGGTAGGGGGAGACAGAGTTAGTCAGAGGAGTAGACTGGTGGTAGGGGGAGACAGAGTTAGTCAGAGGAGTAGACTGGTGGTAGAGGGAGACAGAGTTAGTCAGAGGAGTAGACTGGTGGTAGGGGGAGACAGAGTTAGTCAGAGGAGTAGACTGGTGGTAGGGGGAGACAGAGTTAGTCAGAGGAGTAGACTGGTGGTAGGGGGAAGCAGATTTAGTCAGAGGAGTAGACTGGTAGTAGGGGGAGGCAGAGTTAGTCAGAGGAGTAGACTGGTGGTTTAGGGAGACAGAGTTAGTCAGAGGAGTAGACTGGTGGTAGGGGGAGACAGAGTTAGTCAGAGGAGTAGACTGGTGGTAGGGGGAGGCAGATTTAGTCAGAGGAGTAGACTGGTGGTAGGGGGAGGCAGAGTTAGTCAGAGGAGTCAGAGGAGTAGACTGGTGGTAGGGGGAGGCAGAGTTAGTCAGAGGAGTAGACTGGTGATAGGGGGAGGCAGAGTTAGTCAGAGGAGTAGACTGGTGGTAGGGGGAGGCAGAGTTAGTCAGAGGAGTAGACTGGTGGTAGGGGGAGGCAGAGTTAGTCAGAGGATTAGACTGGTGGTAGGGGGAGGCAGAGTTAGTCAGAGGATTAGACTGGTGGTAGGGGGAGGCAGAGTTAGTCAGAGGAGTAGACTGGTGATAGGGGGAGGCAGAGTTAGTCAGAGGATTAGACTGGTGGTAGAGGGAGGCAGAGTTAGTCAGAGTAGTAGACTGGTGGTAGGGGGAGGCAGAGTTAGTCAGAGGAGTCAGAGGAGTAGACTGGTGGTAGGGGGAGGCAGAGTTAGTCAGAGGAGTAGACTGGTGGTAGAGGGAGGCAGAGTTAGTCAGAGGAGTAGACTGGTGTTAGGGGGAGACAGAGTTAGTCAGAGGAGTAGACTGGTGGTAGGGGGAGGCAGAGTTAGTCAACGAAGGCAGAGGGAAACATAAGCTCAAAGGTATCTCATATTCTGCCTTTCTGTAGGTGGTGGGGAGAGAGAGCTGACTGAATCTACTGTAGGTGGTGGGGAGAGAGAGCTGACTGAATCTACTGTAGGTGGTGGGGAGAGAGAGCTGACTGAATCTACTGTAGGTGGTGGGGGGAGAGAGCTGACTGAATCTACTGTAGGTGGTGGGGAGAGAGAGCTGACTGAATCTACTGTAGGTGGTGGGGAGAGAGAGCTGACTGAATATACTGTAGGTTGCATACCGCCCCAACAGATCCACAGATGATGCGATGTCTATTGCATTCCACACTGCCCTTTCACACTGCCCTTTCACACTGCCCTTTCACACTGGACAAAAGGAAAACCTACACTACCGTTCAAAAGTTTGGGGTCACTTAAAAATCTCCTTGTTTTTGAAAGAAAAGCACATTTTTGTCCATTAAAATAACATAAAATTGATCAGAAAAAGAGTGTAGACATTGTTAATGTTGTAAATGACTTGTATCTGGAAACGGCTGATTTTGAATAGATTATCTACATAGGCGAACAGAGGCCCATTATCAGCAACAATCAACCCCTGTGTTCCAATGGCACGTTGTTTTAGCTAATCCAAGTGTATCATTTTAAAAGGCTAATTGATCATTAGAAAACCCTTTTGCAATTATGTTAGCACAGCTGAAAACGGTTGTACTGATTAAAGAAGCAATACAACTGGCCTTCTTTAGACTAGTTGAGTATCTGGAGCATCAGCATTTGTGGGTTCGATTACAGGCTCAAAATGGCCAGAAACAAAACAAAACTTTCTTCTGAAAATTGTCAGTCTATTCTTGTTCTGAGTAATGAAAGCTATTCCATGCGAGAAATTACCAAGAAACTGAAGATCGTACAACGCTGTGTGCTACTCCCTTCACAGAACAGCGCAAACTGTCTCTAACCAGAATAGAAAGAGGAGAGGGAGGCCCCGGTGCACAACTGACCAAGAGGGCAAGTACATTAGAGTGTCTAGTTTGAGAAACAGACACCTCACATGTCCTCAACTGGCAGCTTCATTAAATAGTACCCGCAAAACACCAGTCTCGACGTCAACAGTGAAGAGGTGGCTCTGGGATGCTGGCCTTCTAGGCAGAGTTCCTCTCTCCAGTGTTTGTGTTCTTTTGCCCATCTCTATCTTTTATTTTTATTGGCCAGTCTGAGATATGGCTTTTTCTTTCAACTCAGCCTAGAAGGCCAGCATCCCGGAGTCGCCTCTCTCTGTTGACGTGGCAGGCCTGATCAACGACGAGACAGGCTATAGGGAGGAGGTCAGAGACCTGACCGTGTGGTGCAAGGACAACAACCTCTCCCTCAACTTGATCAAGACAAAGGAGATGATTGTGGACTACAGGAAAAGGAGGACCGAACACGCCCCCTTTCTCATCGATGGGGTGTAGTGGAGCAGGTTGAGCGCTTCAAGTTCCTTGAAATCTCTCTCCCCCTCTCTCTCTCTCTTTACATTCTTCTCTCTCCCTCTCTCACGTCCCCCTCCCTCTCATTCTCCACCCCTTCCTCTCTCCCTCTCTTTGAAAGAGTAGCTTTAAGGTTTGTTAGAGTTGGTGGCCTGTGATTGCCTTTTAATGAGTGACAGAGTGTGTTGGAGGAGCGATAAGGGTCTGAGGGGCTGAGAGGTCCTGGGTGGGGTGGATTAGTATAATCATCTAAAAAATGGCATGTCTTTAAAAAACACCCCACGATGGAACACGTCGGCACCCCACCCCACCCCTTCCCCCTATCTGCCACTCCGCCCGGCGACAACTAATCCATTTACATTCCACCGGTGTGGTGGTCCAGAGGCTGCCTTCTGAATATTAATATGTTGTTTGTTTAGTTCCTTTAAAAACATGCTATTTCTTTACCTTTTCCCAGTCCTAACCTCAACCATTAGGGGGAAGCAGAAAACTGATCAGGGCCTAAACCAGGTAGTTTTCTCTGTGTCATTTTGGGAGCTCTAACAGGCCTATGTAACAGATAGGGTGTCATTGCTGTAACAGGCCTATGTAACAGATAGGGTGTCATTGCTGTAACAGGCCTATGTAACAGATAGGGTGTCATTGCTGTAACAGGCCTATGTAACAGATAGGGTGTCATTGCTGTAACAGGCCTATGTAACAGATAGGGTGTCATTGCTCTAACAGGCCTATGTAACAGATAGGGTGTCATTGCTCTAACAGGCCTATGTAACAGATATGGTGTCATTGGGGTAACAGGCCTATGTAAAAGACCGTAGCTAACCCTGAACTGTTAGTCATGAACTGTTAGCCCTGAACTGTTAGCCCTGAACTGGTAGCCCTGAACTGGTAGCCCTGAACTGTTAGCCCTGAACTGTTAGCCCTGAACTTTTAGTCCTGAACTGGTAGCCCTGAACTGTTAGTCCTGAACTGTTAGCCCTGAACTGTTAGTCCTGAACTGGTAGCCCTGAACTGGTAGCCCTGAACTGGTAGCCCTGAACTGGTAGCCCTGAACTGGTAGCCCTGAGCTGGTAGCCCTGAACTGTTAGCCCTGAACTGTTAGTCCTGAACTGTTAGCCCTGAACTGTTAGCCCTGAACTGGTAGCCCTGAACTGTTAGCCCTGAACTGTTAGCCCTGAACTGTTAGCCCTGAACTGGTAGCCCTGAACTGTTAGCCCTGAACTGTTAGTCCTGAACTGTTAGTCCTGAACTGGTAGCCCTGAACTGTTAGTCCTGAACTGTTAGTCCTGAACTGTTAGTCCTGAACTGTTAGTCCTGAACTGTTAGTCATGGACACATCACTTTAGTGTTATTGTACCAATATCTCACAGCCCCATATTTCTTGGACTGCCTCCCAAATGGCGTCTGTATTCCCTATATAGTACACTATTTTTGACCAGGAATAGGGTGCCAATTGGGACACAGGCATAATCTTTAGTAACAGTCAGCAGATAGGCAAGCAGACACAGGTGTTAGTCTCTAATCTAATGGTAGTGGAGGAGGTTGAGAGTTTCAAGTTACTGGATGTCCACATCACCAACAAACTAACATGGTCCCAACACACCAAGACAGTGGTGAAGAGGGCAAGACAAAGCCTATTCCCCCTCAGGAGACTGAAAAGATTTGTCATGGGTCCTCAGATATCGGCTCTGTACCGGTACCACTGTATATAGCCTCCACATTGACTCTGTACTGGTACCCCCTGTATATAGCTTCCACATTGACTCTATACCGGTACCCCTGTATATAGCCTCCACATTGACTCTGTACCGGTACCCCTGTATATAGCCTCCACATTGACTCTGTACCGGGTACCCCCTGTATATAGCCTCCACATTGATTCTTTACTGGTACCCCCTGTATATAGCCTCCACATTGACTCTGTACCGGTACCCCCCTGTATATAGCCTCCACATTGACTCTGTACCGGGTACCCCCTGTATATAGCCTCCACATTGACTCTGTACTGGTACCCCCTGTATATAGCCTCCACATTGATTCTGTACTGGTACCCCCTGTATATAGCCTCCACATTGACTCTGTACCGGTACCCCCCTGTATATAGCCTCCACATTGACTCTGTACCGGTACCCCCCTGTATATAGCCTCCACGTTGACTCTGTACTGGTACCCCCTGTATATAGCCTCCAAATTGATTCTGTACTGGTACCCCCTGTATATAGCCTCCACATTGACTCTGTACCGGTACACCCCTGTATATAGCCTCCATATTGACTCTGTACCGGTACCCCCTGTATATAGCCTCCACATTGACTCTGTACCGGTACCCCCCTGTATATAGCCTCCACATTGACTCTGTACCGGTACCCCCTGTATATAGCCTCCACATTGACTCTGTACCGGTACCCCCTGTATATAGCCTCCACATTGACTCTGTACCGGTACCCCCTGTATATAGCCTCCACATTGACTCTGTACCGGTACCCCCTGTATATAGCCTCCACATTGACTCTGTACCGGTACACCCTGTATATAGCCTCCACATTGACTCTGTACCGGCACCCCCTGTATATAGCCTCCACATTGACTCTGTACCGGTACCCCCCTGTATATAGCCTCCACATTGACTCTGTACCGGTACCCCCTGTATATAGCCTCCACATTGACTCTGTACCGGTACCCCCTGTATATAGCCTCCACATTGACTCTGTACCGGTACCCCCCTGTATATAGCCTCCACATTGACTCTGTACCGGCACCCCCTGTATATAGCCTCCACATTGACTCTGTACCGGTACCCCCCTGTATATAGCCTCCACATTGACTCTGTACCGGTACCCTCCTGTATATAGCCTCCACATTGACTCTTTACCGGTACCCCCCTGTATATAGCCTCCACATTGACTCTGTACCGGTACCCTCCTGTATATAGCCTCCACATTGACTCTTTACCGGTACCCTCCTGTATATAGCCTCCACATTGACTCTTTACCGGTACCCCCCTGTATATAGCCTCCACATTGACTCTTTACCGGTACACCCCTGTATATAGCCTCCACATTGACTCTGTACCGGCACCCCCCTGTATATAGCCTCCACATTGACTCTGTACCGGTACCCCCCTGTATATAGCCTCCACATTGACTCTGTACCGGCACCCCCCTGTATATAGCCTCCACATTGACTCTGTACCGGCACCCCCCTGTATATAGCCTCCACGTTGACTCTGTACCGGTACACCCTGTATATAGCCTCCACATTGACTCTGTATACAGCCTCGCTACAGTTATTTTACTGCTGCTCTTTAATTATTTTTTATTTACATTTTTTGCTTATCTATTTTTTTTACTTAACACTTATTTTTCTTAACTGCATTGTTGGTTAAGGGCTTGTATGTAATCATTTCACTGTAAGGTCTATCTATACCTGTTGTATTCGGAGCACGTGACAAATAACGTTTAATTTTATTTGTTAATGGCACCCTATTTCCTGTATAGTGCACTACCTGTGAACAGAGCCTCGGCCCACTACCTGTGACCAGAAACCTCGGCCCGCTACCTGTGACCAGAAACCTCGGGCCCGCTGCCTGTGACCAGAGACCTCGGCCCGCTACCTGTGAACAGAGCCTCGGCCCACTACCTGTGACCAGAGCCTCAGCCCACTACCTGTGACCAGAGCTTCGACCCACTACCTGTGACCAGAAGCCTCGGCCCACTACCTGTGACCAGAGGCCTCGGCCCACTACCTGTGACCAGAGCTTCGGCCCACTACCCGTGACCAGAGGCCTCGGCCCACTACCCGTGACCAGAACCTCGGCTCAATACCTGTGACCAGAGCCTCGGCTCAATACCTGTGACCAGAGCCTCAGCTCAATACCTGTGACCAGAGCCTCAGCCCAATACCTGTGACCAGAGCCTCAGCTCAATACCTGTGGACAGAGCCTCAGCTCAATACACGTGGACAGAGCCTCAGCTCAATACCTGTGACCAGAGCCTCAGCCCAATACCTGTGGACAGAGCCTCAGCTCAATACCTGCAACCAGAGCCTCAGCTCAATACCTGTAACCACAGCCTCAGCTCAATACCTGTAACCAGAGCCTAAGCTCAATACCTGTGACCAGAGCCTCAGCTCAATACCTGTAACCACAGCCTCAGCCCAATACCTGTGGACAGAGCCTCAGCTCAATACCTGTAACCAGAGCCTCAGCTCAATACCTGTAACCAGAGCCTCAGCCCAATACCTGTAACCACAGCCTCAGCTCAATACCTGTGAGCAGAGCCTCAGCTCAATACCTGTAACCAAAGCCTCAGCTCAATACCTGTGGACAGAGCCTCAGCTCAATACCTGTAACCACAGCCTCAGCTCAATACCTGTGACCAGAGCCTCAGCTCAATACTTGTGACCAGAGCCTCAGCCCAATACCTGTGGACAGAGCCTCAGCTCAATACCTGTAACCACAGCCTCAGCTCAATACCTGTAACCACAGCCTCAGCTCAATACCTGTAACCAGAGCCTCAGCTCAATACCTGCGACCAGAGCCTCAGCTCAATACTTGTGACCAGAGCCTCAGCTCAATACCTGTGGACAGAGCCTCAGCTCAATACCTGTAACCACAGCCTCAGATCAATACCTGTAACCACAGCCTCAGCTCAATACCTGTGGACAGAGCCTCAGCTCAATACCTGTAACCACAGCCTCAGCCCAATACCTGTGGACAGAGCCTCAGCTCAATACCTGTAACCACAGCCTCAGCTCAATACCTGTAACCACAGCCTCAGCTCAATACCTGTAACCACAGCCTCGTCCCATTTGAGAGATGGTCAGAGTTGCGGTCAATTCAATTTCAACGGACACAATTCAGAAAATAAACTGAAATTCCATTTCAAGAAGGAAGAAGCCTTGACGACTACACATGTCATTGTTAAATTCTTGCACTGAAACATAATTTAATCTCCTGAACAAATTTAATTAAAATGGCATCGCAACTAGTTTTGGATGGAGTCACAGATATTAAACTGTTGGTTTATTAAGGGTCAAGGCTTGACTGTACTGTAAAGTAGATGTCAGGCAGCTGGGGCCTGACAGTACAGTGGTACGGCAGTGGTACGGCAGTACTCCTCTCTTCTCCGTGTCAGGCAGCTGGGGCCTGACAGTACAGTGGTGCAATGGTACGGCAGTACTCCTCTCTTCTCCGTGTCAGGCAGCTGGGGCCTGACAGTACAGTGGTGCAAGGGTACGGCAGTACTCCTCTCTTCTCCGTGTCAGGCAGCTGGGGCCTGACAGTACAGTGGTGCAGTGGTACGGCAGTACTCCTCTCTTCTCCATGTCAGGCAGCTGGGGCCTGACAGTACAGTGGTGAAGTGGTACGGCAGTACTCCTCTCTTCTCCGTGTCAGGCAGCTGGGGCCTGACAGTACAGTGGTGAAGTGGTACGGCAGTACTCCTCTCTTCTCCGTGTCAGGCAGCTGGGGCCTGACAGTACAGTGGTGCAATGGTACGGCAGTACTCCTCTCTTCTCCGTGTCAGGCAGCTGGGGCCTGACAGTACAGTGGTGAAGTGGTACGGCAGTACTCCTCTCTTCTCCATGTCAGGCAGCTGGGGCCTGACAGTACAGTGGTGAAGTGGTACGGCAGTACTCCTCTCTTCTCCGTGTCAGGCAGCTGGGGCCTGACAGTACAGTGGTGAAGTGGTACGGCAGTACTCCTCTCTTCTCCATGTCAGGCAGCTGGGGCCTGACAGTACAGTGGTGAAGTGGTACGGCAGTACTCCTCTCTTCTCCGTGTCAGGCAGCTGGGGCCTGACAGTACAGTGGTGAAGTGGTACGGCAGTACTCCTCTCTTCTCCGTGTCAGGCAGCTGGGGCCTGACAGTACAGTGGTGAAGTGGTACGACAGTACTCCTCTCTTCTCCGTGTCAGGCATTGAGCAGCTAAAAGGGAATATTTGAAACGGATGCTTGTTCCCGACCACTTTTCCTTCTGAGGTGCTAAATTATTGATGCTAATCGCCTGTAGTGAGAGGAGCTGGAGAGGATACAGACTCTCACTAACACACAGTCAAGGGAGATTATTCTGCACTGAAGGACAGTAGAGGTGTGTGTGTGTGTGTTTGATAGTTAACATCTTACCAGCTGACTCATTGTGTTGTTATTGTACAGAGAGGTGTGTATTGTTATTGGCATTCAGCAAGCTAATGCGCACACACACCCACACACACACACACACACACACACACACACACACACACACACACACACACACACACACACACACACACACACACACACACACACACACACACACACACACACACACACACACACACACACACACACACATTTACACTGAGAGAGAGAGAGAGAGGTCTGCCACTCTCTTAGCAGGCAGCAGGAATTATATTTCTGGAATGTCCTGCATTGTGACATTTAGAATGTTATTAAACTTCAATAGACTGAGCTTAAGGGTGACTGGTCTCTTTCACATACTGGGAATCCATTACTCTGCTGGCTTTACTTCACATGGCCTGTATATCACAACCACGCACCCGCATACATTACACACACTGGCACACACACACCCCAGGCAGGTACGCACACACAGAAACATGCACGCACGCACGCACACAGACACATACACACACGCACGCACGCACGCACGCACACACACACACACACACACACACACGCGTGCAGGCAAGAGCATACCCACACTCAATCTCATAAACACTTTAGACTTGCAACACTACTGTATTTTAGTTAATTACATCTCCATGGCAAAGGCGATTGGCTTCCATTCTAAATCTGCATTAGTTCTACACTAAGAACAGAAGCTGAAGTAAGGGCTATAGGTACTATCAGATCCATGTAGCCGACACTCACATAGTGGTTGTTTTGGCTGTGTCGAGGTGGAACTGCATCTCCTCATGGACTGCACCAGATTTTCCAGTTCTTGCTGTGAGATGTTACCCCACTCTTCCACCAAGGCACCTGCAAGTTCCCGGACATTTCTGGGGGGAAGGGCCCTAGGTCCCAGACGTGCTCAATAGGATTGAGATCCGGGCTCTTTGCTGGACATGGCAGAACACTGACATTCCTGTCTTGCAGGAAATCATGCACAGAACGAGCAGTATGGCTCGTGCATTGTCATGCTGGAGGGTCATGTCAGGATGAGCCTGCAGGAAGGGTACCGCATGAGGGAGGAGGATGCCTCCCCTGTAACGCACAGAGTTGAGATTGCATGCAATGACAACAAGCTCAGTCCGATGATTCTGTGACACACCGCCCCAGACCATGACGGACCCTCCATCTCCAAATCGATCCCGCTCCAGAGTACAGGCCTCCGTGTAACGCTCACTCCTTTGACGATAAACACGAATCTGACCATCACCCCTGGTGAGACAAAAACGCGACTCGTCAGTGAAGATCACTTTTTGCCAGTCCTGTCTGGTCCAGCAACGGTGGGTTTGTGCTCATAGGCGACAATGTTGCCGGTTATGTCTGGTGAGGACCTGCCTTCCAACAGGCCTACAAGCCCTCAGTCCAGCCTCTCTCAGCCTATTGCGGACAGTCTGAGCACTGATGGAGGGATTGTGTGTTCCTGGTGTGACTGGGGCAGTTGTTGTTGCCATCCTGTACCTGTCCCGCAGGTGTGATGTTCATTAATTGTTTATGCTTCATTGAACAAGCATGGGAAACAGTGTTTAAACCCTTTACAATGAAGATCTGTGAGGTTATTTGGATTTTTATGAATTATCTTTGAAAGACAGGGTCCTTCCTTTTTTTGCTGAGTTTATATATATATTTGAAATGTAACCTTTATCTAAGTCAATTAAGAACAAATTTGTATTTACAATGAAGGCCAAACCCGGCCAATTGTGTGCCGCCCTATGGGACTCCCAATCACGGCTGGTTGTGATACAGCCTGGAATCGAACCAGGGTGTCTGTAGCAACGCCTCTAGCATTGAGATGCAGTGCCCTCGAATATTTACAATCTACCAAAAAGCATTCTGCTTTGCCAAAAATACAATTAAAAGGGATGTTATGGACAATATAACCATGTCTTTGAACAGAGGTCATCTAACGGAAGGTTTTCTAGCTCCTTTGGATGAGATATTGCATTTAAATGGGAGCTATTTCCTGTGTCTTTGCACTGACCCCATCTGCTTCTGTGATTGGCTGGGGTCGACCGGGCCGTCCAATCAGCCGCCTGCAGTTTGATCGCCACTCCAACTAGGCCTGCTCTGTAATTTCATCATCTGTCATCATGTCTGGAACAATGTAAACCACCATACATCTCTATTTCTATCCCTCTCTCTTTCCTCCCACTCTCTCCCTCGCTTTCTGGATCTCCCTTTCTCACCCTACTTCACTCTCCACCTCTCGCTGTCTGTCCTTCGCTCTCTCGCTCACACTCTCCAGTACCCATTTACCTCCTCCATCCATCTTCTTCCCCTGGCCCCCATCCACACATGGATGGACAGATGGGGGAATAGAGGGATGAAGGGTGCTGTGCAGCCTCTCTCAGTCTCCTGGCTGTTTCTACTCTCCAGGCTTCAAGTCTAATTGGGATGGTTGGAACACCATCCTGTGACGCTTTGGATATATGAACAAACGTATCATAATAGAATGACTTTTCCTCCAGTGTATAATGAAACAGAATAATGTCACAAATCAATGGGTAATGTATTAAGATGAGTATTAGAGGGAAGAAAGAGAGGAAAGAGGAAGTTGCTAGTCTGTAAGACAGAGATATGAGACACAGGTTCAGGCTTTACGTCTCTACGATGTACAGGACCTGACATCTGTCTGGATTACTAAACTGCTGTGAAGCGAGCTCACCATCATGCTTCAGGCGTGTGTGTGTGTGTGTGTGTGTGTGTGTGTGTGTGTGTGTGAATTTCCACCAAATAAACCATTTAGACTGCCCTGAGGAAAAGACAGCTTTGGATAAAATATTTACCTTGCTATTTACTGCTGCGAAGGTAAGCTCACCATCATTCAGGCGTTTGTGTGTGTCTGTGCGTGTGCATGCGTCTGTCTATGCGCATGATAGTCACTGTACTCTAATCTGAAAATTCTATAAATCAATCAAGTTAAAACGACAATGCTTTCTTCACGACCACTGGAATGGTTTTCATTGTCTAAGTTTAACATGGCAACAGCGTCTTCACAGACATGAATTTCCTTTCCTTTCCCATTTGTAACAACACGGCTTAAATCAGAGGAGTACTCACTCAAACGTTACCTGTCTTCACAGACAGAATAATGAAAACACGAGGGAGAGATATTTGAGAAAACAGAAGAGAGAAACAGAGGGAGAGACAGAAAGCGTATGGTAGGGATAAAATGTAGACAAACCAGAGTGCTTCCAGCGTAATACAATAGTTAAGTCCTCCATCATGATTGTGTTGTCTAGCAGTATAGTAGTGAATAGTTAAGTCCTCCATAGTGATTGTGTTGTCTAGCAGTGCAGTAGTGAATAGTTAAGTCCTCCATAGTGATTGTGTTGTCTAGCAGTGCAGTAGTGAATAGTTAAGTCCTCCATAGTGATTGTGTTGTCTAGCAGTACAGTAGTGAATAGTTAAGTTCTCCATAGTGATTGTGTTGTCTAGCAGTGCAGTAGTGAATAGTTAAGTCCTCCATAGTGATTGTGTTGTCTAGCAGTATAGTAGTGAATAGTTAAGTTCTCCATAGTGATTGTGTTGTCTAGCAGTACAGTAGTGAATAGTTAAGTCCTCCATAGTGATTGTGTTGTCTAGCAGGGCAGTAGTGAATAGTTAAGTCCTCCATAGTGATTGTGTTGTCTACAAGTACAGTAGTGAATAGTTAAGTCCTCCATAGTGATTGTGTTGTCTAGCAGTATAGTAGTGAATAGTTAAGTTCTCCATAGTGATTGTGTTGTCTAGCAGTACAGTAGTGAATAGTTAAGTTCTCCATAGTGATTGTGTTGTCTAGCAGTACAGTAGTGAATAGTTAAGTTCTCCATAGTGATTGTGTTGTCTAGCAGTACAGTAGTGAATAGTTAAGTTCTCCATAGTGATTGTGTTGTCTAGCAGTACAGTAGTGAATAGTTAAGTCCTCCATAGTGATTGTGTTGTCTAGCAGTACAGTAGTGAATAGTTAAGTCCTCCATCATGATTGTGTTGTCTAGCAGTACAGTAGTGAATAGTTAAGTCCTCCATAGTGATTGTGTTGTCTAGCAGTGCAGTAGTGAATAGTTAAGTTCTCCATAGTGATTGTGTTGTCTAGCAGTATAGTAGTGAATAGTTAAGTTCTCCATCGTGATTGTGTTGTCTAGCAGTACAGTAGTGAATAGTGAAGTCCTCCATAGTGATTGTGTTGTCTAGCAGTGCAGTAGTGAATAGTTAAGTCCTTCATAGTGATTGTGTTGTCTAGCAGTACAGTAGTGAATAGTTAAGTCCTCCATAGTGATTGTGTTGTCTAGCAGGGTAGTAGTGAATAGTTAAGTTCTCCATAGTGATTGTGTTGTCTAGCAGTACAGTAGTGAATAGTTAAGTCCTTCATAGTGATTGTCTTGTCTAGCAGTGCAGTAGTGAATAGTTAAGTTCTCCATAGTGATTGTGTTGTCTAGCAGTGCAGTAGTGAATAGTTAAGTTCTCCATAGTGATTGTGTTGTCTAGCAGTATAGTAGTGAATAGTTAAGTTCTCCATAGTGATTGTGTTGTCTAGCAGGGCAGTAGTGAATAGTTAAGTCCTCCATAGTGATTGTGTTGTCTAGCAGGGCAGTAGTGAATAGTTAAGTCCTCCATAGTGATTGTGTTGTCTAGCAGTGCAGTAGTGCTCTGCCCTGAATACATATGAGTAGACCTTACAGTCTGTACCGAACAGAAAACACTACTTTCTGTTATTGAGATTGACAGGATGAAGTCTGTAACCACTACAGACAGCCTCGTCTCCTGAAACATACATTTTGTCCCTGTCACCCTGGATGATGAGAGGAGAGGAAGAAGAGGATAGGAAGAGAGGAAGGTGGTAGGATAAAAGAAGAGAAGGAGGGGAAGAGATGAGAGGAGAATGAGGAAAATTTGGGATGGTAATAGGAGGAAGACCAGGATGAGGAGAGTAGGGGATGATAATAGGAGGAAGACCAGGATGAGGAGAATATGGGATGATAATAGGAGGAAGACCAGGATGAGGAGAGTAGGGGATGATAATAGGAGGAAGACCAGGATGAGGAGAGTAGGGGATGATAATAGGAGGAAGACCAGGATGAGGAGGATAGGGGATGATAATAGGAGGAAGACCAGGATGAGGAGGATAGGGGATGATAATAGGAGGAAGACCAGGATGAGGAGAATAGGGGATGATAATAGGAGGAGGACCAGGATGAGGAGGATGTGACAGCTGACAGTTCGATGAAGAGGGATGTCAGTTCTCAGCCATTAACTGTTCTCCACGGGAGGAAAGATGTGTGTGTGTGTGCGCACTCTGGTCTAATGTGAGGATGAGTGTGTGTGTGATCTACACCTGGACTCAATTAACCAACCCTCACTTCCAATCACGCTCCCGTCTATACTGAGATGGTCTCTCTCTCTCTCCCTGTTTTTTTTGTTCCATTTCCCCCCTCTCTCTTCTTCTCTCCCCTTTCTCATTTTCTCATCTCTTTCTTACTTCCTTCTTCCCTCCCTCATTCCCTCCCTCCCTCCATGTATCTCTATGTGGTTTCAGTCTCTTGAGAATGAGACGCAGCAGGAGTTTACTGTAGTTCTCCCCTGGCTACTTACTGAGATACAATAACACCTCAATGACCATTGACTGGCTACTTACTGAGATACAATAACACCTCAATGACCATTGACTGGCTACTTACTGAGATACAATGACCATTGACTGGCTGCTTACTGAGATACAATAACTATTGACTGGCTACTTAGTGAGATACAACAACATTAATGAATGAACTTCTAATGTTTGTGTGTGTGTCTGTGTGTTCGTATGTGTGTCTGCATATGTTTGGTTTTACTATCCCTGTGGGGACCAGAAGACCTCTCACAGGATAGTAAACAAGCATTTGTGTGCAGGAAACGGTTCATAATTATAGAGCCTCACCACAGACACGCAGACAGACACACAGACAGACAGAGCGTCAGCAGGAGAGCGTTTACGGGGGCTGATGATGGTACTATAATCACAGGGTGCAAAACAGAAGCGGTCGGCAAATGTGCACACATACAAACACCCACACAGCTACCCAACATCCTTTCATCATCACCATTCCCTTCCACATGTCAAAGTGTTGGTGATGCGTTTAGGTTTGTACAGTACTGTGAGTTACAATAACGGTATACCTTGTATCTCTTCCCTAAAACAGCCCCACAGTATACAGAGAGATCTCAGTGTGACTCCCCTGGTTAGATAAAGGATATATGAGCTCATTAAAAAGGTGAAAAAGGGACCAGTTGTCATTTGAAATAGTCACAGTTGACATTTAGATTTTGTATAATGCTCTGAAAGAGAGTGCAGCAGGCCTCTTTTCTTCACATTGATGGGCTTCCCCATGCAGTATTAATATATCTGTGATAATGACACACACATCACAATATCATTGGCTGCATGGTTGCACAGTGCCAAAGGCACTGAGCAGCTCTCTCCCCAGAAATGAGGTTAAACGCACACTTATGTCAATTATTTAAAGAAATGAGCATCATGCTAGGAACAAGAGTTATAAACCATGAGGGTGTTTTCCCATATAAATGTCCTGAAGCAGGTTAGATACAGTAGAGGGATTACAATCAAACAGTCATGTAAGCAAACATGAACATGAGGAAAATGATCCAATCTGTGTATTCATAAGGTAAGGAATCCTCAATTGTGAAAATATACCTATTCCTTATTCCATTGTTATATATATAATATATACTGGAGTGTACAAAACATTAGGAACACCTTCCTAATATTTAATTTCGTCCCCTTTCGCCCTCAGAACAGCCTCAGTTCGTCGGGGAATAGACTTGTACAGGGTGTGGAACGCGTTCCACAGGGATGCTGGCCCATGTTGACTCCAACGTTTCCCACAGTTGTGTCAAGTTGGCTGGATGTCCTTTGGGTGGTGGACCATCCTTGATACACACAGGAAACTGTTGAGCGTGAAAAGCAGCGCTGCAGTTCTTGACATAAACCACTGTGTCTGGCACCTACTACCATACCCTGTTCAAAAGCACTTAAACCACTGTGTCTGGCACCTACTACCATACCCTGTTCAAAAGCACTTAAACCACTGTGTCTGGCACCTACTACCCTACCCTGTTCAAAAGCACTTAAACCACTGTGTCTGGCACCTACTACCATACCCTGTTCAAAAGCACTTAAACCACTGTGTCTGGCACCTACTACCATACCCTGTTCAAAAGCACTTAAACCACTGTGTCTGGCACCTACTACCATACCCCGTTCAAAAGCACTTAAACCACTGCGTCTGGCACCTACTACCATACCCTGTTCAAAAGCACTTAAACCACTGTGTCTGGCACTTACTACCATACCCTGTTCAAAAGCACTTAAACCACTGTGTCTGGCACTTACTACCATACCCTGTTCAAAAGCACTTAAACCACTGTGTCTGGCACCTACTACCATACCCTGTTCAAAAGCACTTAAACCACTGTGTCTGGCACCTACTACCATACCCTGTTCAAAGGCACTTAAACCACTGTGTCTGGCACCTACTACCATACCCTGTTCAAAAGCACTTAAACCACTGTGTCTGGCACCTACTACCATACCCTGTTCAAAAGCACTTAAACCACTGTGTCTGGCACCTACTACCATACCCTGTTCAAAGGCACTTAAACCACTGTGTCTGGCACCTACTACCATACCCTGTTCAAAGGCACTTAAACCACTGTGTCTGGCACCTACTACCATACCCTGTTCAAAAGCACTTAAACCACTGTGTCTGGCACCTACTACCATACCCTGTTCAAAAGCACTTAAACCACTGTGTCTGGCACCTACTACCATACCCTGTTCAAAAGCACTTAAACCACTGTGTCTGGCACCTACTACCATACCCTGTTCAAAAGCACTTAAACCACTGTGTCTGGCACTTACTACCATACCCTGTTCAAAAGCACTTAAACCACTGTGTCTGGCACCTACTACCATACCCTGTTCAAAAGCACTTAAACCACTGCGTCTGGCACTTACTACCATACCCTGTTCAAAAGCACTTAAACCACTGTGTCTGGCACCTACTACCATACCCTGTTCAAAAGCACTTAAACCACTGTGTCTGGCACCTACTACCATACCCTGTTCAAAAGCACTTAAACCACTGTGTCTGGCACTTACTACCATACCCTGTTCAAAAGCACTTAAACCACTGTGTCTGGCACCTACTACCATACCCTGTTCAAAACACTTAAATATTTTGTCTTGCTCATTCACCTTCTGAATGGTACACACACACAATCTGTCTCAATTGTCTCATGGCTTAAAAATCCTTCTTTAACCTGTCTCCTCCCCTTCATCTACACTGATTGAAGTGGATTTAACAAGTGACACCGATAAGGAATCATAGCTTTAACCTGGATTCATCTGGTCACTCCATCATCGAAAGAGCAGGTGTTCCTAATGTTTTGTGCACTCAGTGACCAGAACAGAATTGAGGCTGTTCTGAGGGGAAAGGGGGGTGCAACTCAATATTAGGAAGGTGTTCCTAACGGTTTGTACACTGAAATAAAATAACAAACATACTTACATAGTTGATTCCTTTATTCTGTTACAAAAAGCATGATGACTTTCTTCAGAGACACTTTGCTTAGAAAACGTTTATTTCTCAAAAGTTGATTTGTCTTTTCTCTTATTCATGAATGATCTTCATGTATTTATAAATGTTTTATTCAGCAACATCTTTCAGTAGTGATGTATAAAAAAACTATACCGTGAGGTTTTCAGGTGAACAAACTAAATAATCCCTTTATATCATAACCCTTCATATTCTTGTATTAAAACTTTTGAAAAAAGAAAAAATGAAGAAGAAAAGTCAAATGTTGTTCAGTCTGAAACACCAAATGAAACAGCAACCGGACATCCCTTTAATTAAAATGTCAAAATTATATTGGCTTAAGATTTACTTTTAATTGGTTAAAACATTGTCTACGCATTATTCAACAGCTGCTTTTTCTACACTTTTTCAAAGTGTGAAACACCATTTTTTTTGCAGCTCTCAAACTCTCTATACGAAACAAACATTGAATGTATTTTTCTAAATCTGTTAGGGCATATAAAACATCACCTTCTCTTGAGACGAAACCGTCTGCCAAGGACTCACTTTGTGCTGTGCCTTCATCAATACAACACTAACGAACTAAAGGAGAAAAGAGGAAGAACTAAAGGAGAAGAGAAGAAGAACTAAAGGAGAAGAACTAAAGGAGAAGAGGGGAAGAACTAAAGGAGAAGAGAGGAAGAACTAAAGGAGAAGAGAGGGAGAACTGAAGGAGAAGAGAGGGAGAACTAAAGGAGAAGAGAGGGAGAACTAAAGGAGAAGAGAGAAAGAACTAAAGGAGAAGAGAGGGAGAACTAAAGGAGAAGAGAGGGAGAACTAAAGGAGAAGAGAGGGAGAACTATAGAAGAAGAGGGGAAAAACTAAAGGAGAAGAGGGGAATAACTAAAGGAGAAGAGGGGAAGAACTGAAAGGAGAAGAGAGGATGAACTAAAGGAGAAGAGAGGAAGAACTAAAGGAGAAGAAGAAGAACTGAAGGAGAAGAACTAGAGAAGAGAGGAAGAACTAAAGGAGAATAATAACTAAAGGAAAAGAAGAAGAACTAGAGAAGAGAGGAAGAACTAAAGGAGAAGAGAGGAAGAACTAAAGGAGAAGAGAGGAAGAACTAAAGGGGAAGAAGAACTAAAGGAGAAGAAGAACTAGAGAAGAGAGGAAGAACTAATGGAGAAGAGAGGAAGAACTAAAGGAGCAGAGAGGAAGAACTAAAGGAAAAGAGGGGAAGAACTAAAGGAGAAGAGGGGAATAACTAAAGGAGAAGAGGGGAAGAACTAAAGGAGAAGAGGGGAAGAACTAAATGAGAAGAGGTGAAGAACTAAAGGAGAAGAGAGGAAGAACTAAAGGAGAAGAGGGGATGAACTAAAGGAGAAGAGAGGAATAACTAAAAGAGAAGAGGGGATGAACTAAAGGAGAAGAAGAAGAACTAGAAAAGAGAGGAAGAACTGAAGGAGAAGAACACTAAAGGAGAAGAGAGGATGAACTAAAGGAGAAGATGGGATGAACTAAAGGAGAAGAAGAACTAAAGGAGAAGAGAGGATGAAATAAAGGAGAAGAAGCAGAACTAAAGGAGAAGAGAGGATGAACTAAAGGAGAAGGAGAACTAAAGGAGAAGAAGAGGAACTAAAAGAGAAGAGAGGAAGAACTAAATGAGGAGAGAGGAAGAACTAAAGGAGAGGAAGAAGAACTAAAGGAGAAGAGATTATGTACTAAAGGAGAAGGAGAACTAAAGGAGAAGAAGAAAAACTAAAAGAGAAGAGAGGAAGAACTAAAGGAGAAGAGAGGAAGAACTAAAGGAGAAGAAGAAGAACTAAATGAGAAGAGAGGAATAACTAAAGGAGAAGAGGGGAAGAACTAAAGGAGAAGAGAGGAAGAACTAAATGAGAAGAGAGGATGAACTAAAGGAGAATAGGAAGAACTAAAGGACAATAAGAAGAACTAAAGGAGAAGAAGAAGATCTAAAGGAGAAGAGAGGAAGAACTAAAGGAGAAGAAGAAGATCTAAAGGAGAAGAGAGGAACAACTAAAGGAGAAGAGGGGGTGAACTAAAGGAGTAGAGAGGAAGAACTAAAGGACAAGAGGGGAAGAACTAAAGGAGAATAAGAAGAACTAAAGGAGAAGAGAGGAAGAACTAAAGGAGAAGAAGAACTAAAGGAGAAGAGAGGAAGAACTAAAGGAGAAGAGGGGAAGAACTAAAGGAGAAGAGAGGAAGAACTAAAGGAGAAGAGAGGAAGAACTAAAGGAGAAGAGGGGATGAACTAAAGGAGAAGAGGGGAAGAAATAAAGGAAAAGAGAGGAAGAACTAAAGGAGAATAATAACTAAAGGAGAAGAAGAAGAACTAGAGAAGAGAGGAAGAACTAAAGGAGAAGAAGAACTAGAGAAGAGAGGAAGAACTAAAGGAGAAGAGGAGAACTAAAGGAGAAGAATAACTAAAGGAGAAGAGAGGCTGAACTAAAGGAGAAGAAAAATAACTAATGGAGAAGAGAGGAAGAACTAAAGGAGCAGAGAGGAAGAACTAAAGGAAAAGAGGGGAAGAACTAAAGGAGAAGAGGGGAATAACTAAAGGAGAAGAGGGGAAGAACTAAAGGAGAAGAGGGGAAGAACTAAATGAGAAGAGGTGAAGAACTAAAGGAGAAGAGAGGAAGAACTAAAGGAGAAGAGGGGATGAACTAAAGGAGAAGAGAGGAATAACTAAAAGAGAAGAGGGGATGAACTAAAGGAGAAGAAGAAGAACTAGAAAAGAGAGGAAGAACTGAAGGAGAAGAACACTAAAGGAGAAGAGAGGATGAACTAAAGGAGAAGATGGGATGAACTAAAGGAGAAGAAGAACTAAAGGAGAAGAGAGGATGAAATAAAGGAGAAGAAGCAGAACTAAAGGAGAAGAGAGGATGAACTAAAGGAGAAGGAGAACTAAAGGAGAAGAAGAGGAACTAAAAGAGAAGAGAGGAAGAACTAAATGAGGAGAGAGGAAGAACTAAAGGAGAGGAAGAAGAACTAAAGGAGAAGAGATTATGTACTAAAGGAGAAGGAGAACTAAAGGAGAAGAAGAAAAACTAAAAGAGAAGAGAGGAAGAACTAAAGGAGAAGAGAGGAAGAACTAAAGGAGAAGAAGAAGAACTAAATGAGAAGAGAGGAATAACTAAAGGAGAAGAGGGGAAGAACTAAAGGAGAAGAGAGGAAGAACTAAATGAGAAGAGAGGATGAACTAAAGGAGAATAGGAAGAACTAAAGGACAATAAGAAGAACTAAAGGAGAAGAAGAAGATCTAAAGGAGAAGAGAGGAAGAACTAAAGGAGAAGAAGAAGATCTAAAGGAGAAGAGAGGAACAACTAAAGGAGAAGAGGGGGTGAACTAAAGGAGTAGAGAGGAAGAACTAAAGGACAAGAGGGGAAGAACTAAAGGAGAATAAGAAGAACTAAAGGAGAAGAGAGGAAGAACTAAAGGAGAAGAAGAACTAAAGGAGAAGAGAGGAAGAACTAAAGGAGAAGAGGGGAAGAACTAAAGGAGAAGAGAGGAAGAACTAAAGGAGAAGAGAGGAAGAACTAAAGGAGAAGAGGGGATGAACTAAAGGAGAAGAGGGGAAGAAATAAAGGAAAAGAGAGGAAGAACTAAAGGAGAATAATAACTAAAGGAGAAGAAGAAGAACTAGAGAAGAGAGGAAGAACTAAAGGAGAAGAAGAACTAGAGAAGAGAGGAAGAACTAAAGGAGAAGAGGAGAACTAAAGGAGAAGAATAACTAAAGGAGAAGAGAGGCTGAACTAAAGGAGAAGAAAAATAACTAAAGGAGAAGAGGGGAAGAACTAAAGGAGAAGAGGGGATGAACTAAAGGAGAAGAAAAAGAACTAAAGGAGAAGAGAGAAAGAACTAAAGGAGAAGAGGGGATGAACGAACGGAGAAGAGGGGAAGAACTAAAGAAGAGAGGAAGAACCTAAGGAGAAGAAGAACTAACGGAAAAGAAGAGGAACTAAAGGAGAAGAGAGGCAGAACTAAAGGAGGAGAAGAACTAAAGGAGAAGAGAGGAATAACTAAAGGAGAAGAGGCAGAACTAAAGGAGGAGAAGAACCAAAGGAGAAGAGGTGAAGAACTAAAGGAGAAGAAGAACTAAATGAGAAGAAGAAGAACTAAAGGAGAAGAATAAGAAGTAAAGGAGAAGATGGGAAGAACTAAAGGAGAATAGGAAGAACTAAAGGAGAATAAGAAGAACTAAAGGAGAAGAAGAAGATCTAAAGGAGAAGAGAGGAAGAACTAAAGGAGAAGAAGAAGATCTAAAGGAGAAGAGAGGAAGAACTAAAGGAGAAGAAGAACTAAAGAAGAAGAGAGGAACAACTAAAGGAGAAGAGGGGGTGAACTAAAGGAGTAGAGAGGAAGAACTAAAGGAGAAGAGGGGAAGAACTAAAGGAGAAGAAGAACTAAAGGAGAAGAAGATCTAAAGGAGAAGAGAGGAACAACTAAAGGAGAAGAGGGGGTGAATTAAAGGAGTAGAGAGGAAGAACTAAAGGACAAGAGGGGAAGAACTAAAGGAGAAGAAGAAGATCTAAAGGAGAAGAGAGGAACAACTAAAGGAGAAGAGGGGGTGAACTAAAGGAGAAGAAGAACTAAAGGAGAAGAGAGGAATAACTAAAGGAGAAGAGGGGGTGAACTAAAGGAGTAGAGAGGAAGAACTAAAGGAGAAGAGGGGAAGAACTAAAGGAGAAGAAGAACTAGAGGAGAAGAAGATCTAAAGGAGAAGAGAGGAACAACTAAAGGAGAAGAGGGGGTGAATTAAAGGAGTAGAGAGGAAGAACTAAAGGACAAGAGGGGAAGAACTAAAGGAGAATAAGAAGAACTAAAGGAGAAGAAAAAGAACTAAAGGAGAAGAGAGGAAGAACTAAAGGAGAAGAAGAACTAAAGGAGAAGAGAGGAATAACTAAAGGAGAAGAGGGGAAGAACTAAAGGAGAAGAGAGGAAGAACTAAAGGAGAAGAGGGGAAGACCTAAAGGAGAAGAGGGGATGAACTAAAGGAGAAGAGGGGAAGAAATAAAGGAAAAGAGAGGAAGAACTAAAGGAGAATAATAACTAAAGGAGAAGAAGAAGAACTAGAGAAGAGAGGAAGAACTAAAGGAGAAGAAGAACTAGAGAAGAGAGGAAGAACTAAAGGAGAAGAATAACTAAAGGAGTAGAGAGGCTGAACTAAAGGAGAAGAGGGGAAGAACTAAAGGAGAAGAGGGGATGAACTAAAGGAGAAGAGGGGAAAAAATAAAGGAAAAGAGAGGAAGAACTAAAGGAGAATAATAACTAAAGGAGAAGAAGAAGAACTAGAGAAGAGAGGAAGAACTAAAGGAGAAGAAGAACTAGAGAAGAGAGGAAGAACTAAAGGAGAAGAATAACTAAAGGAGTAGAGAGGCTGAACTAAAGGAGAAGAGGGGAAGAACTAAAGGAGAAGAGGGGATGAACTAAAGGAGAAGAAAAATAACTAAAGGAGAAGAGGGAAATAACTAAAGGAGAAGAGGGGGTGAACTAAAGGAGAAGAAAAATAACTAAAGGAGAAGAGGGAAATAACTAAAGGAGAAGAGGGGGTGAACTAAAGGAGAAGAGGGGAAGAACTAAAGAAGAGAGGAAGAACCTAAGGAGAAGAAGAACTAACGGAAAAGAAGAGGAACTAAAGGAGAAGAGAGGCAGAACTAAAGGAGGAGAATAACTAAAGGAGAAGAGAGGAATAACTAAAGGAGAAGAGGCAGAACTAAAGGAGGAGAATAAGAACTAAATGAGAAGAAGAAGAACTAAAGGAGAAGATGGGAAGAACTAAAGGAGAAGAGGGGATGAACTAAAGGAGAAGAGGGGATGAACTAAAGGAGAAGAGGGGAAGAACTAAAGGAGAAGAGAGGAAGAACTAAAGGAGAAGAGAGGACGAACTAAAGGAGAAGAAGAACTAAAGGAGAAGAAGAACTAAAGGAGAAGAGAGGAAGAACTAAAGGAGAAGATGAAGAACTAAAGGAGAAGAAGAACTAAAGGAGAAGAAGAACTAAAGGAGAAGAAGAAGAACAGAAGCATCACACAGAGTCAGGCAGAGAGAGGCAGATTGGGTCAGTGAAGAATAACAAGTTTCACTGCAGTAGAGAAGAAGAATCAACCCTTTTATATACATAGTGGATGGAGAGATGAGATATATTTGATGTAAGCAGTCTCTGCCCAGTATCTGTCTTCACTGTCAAACATGTTCAAGAGAAAGGTTGTTCCATGTTTAGCACTATGGCTATGGCAGAAACAGTCTGACAGCTGCGTCCGTGTTGAACACTATCTTTATGGCAGAGACCCACACAAACAGAGCCAGAGCTGGAGAGTGTAGCTAGCAAATGCTCCCTTTGTAGCTGTAGGCAGGCTGTCTCTGACTCTGATTCCAGTATCCTAACGAGGCGTCTCTCTGCTGCCAGCCCTATAGGCCACAGCAACACGTACAATGACCTAAACATCAAACAATACTGAATAACCTCTGTCATAAAATAACAAACTACTGAGAGAGAAACAAGATTGGTTGCCATGGTGGTAGCCACCGTTTCCATGGTTTCCATTAACGATCGCCAAAGGCTGATTGACTGTGAACGTGTAAATCAAGCAGGGGTTTCTGTGCGTAAGTCATGCCTCTTTCCTCTGTCAGTTAGGCTGTGTTCCAAAATGACTACTCTCTCTACAAAATAATACAGTGGAGCCACTGAAGAAATCAATGGTGTTAATCTCTGGTACTTTGTCAAGTTCTAACCATGTCCGTCAATACTTCCTCACTTCCAAATCTAGCAGTACCAATCATTCTAGGTAGTTTAATAATGTGATAGTGTGTGTGTCTGTCGACCACAGACACACAAGGTATGGTGTAGCAGTAAAACATGTTTGTTGAGGAGAACACGACACAGCTGGCTAAGCATCAATTTAAACGTCTTTAACCTGTGAGATCAGGACAAATTAAATCAATACCTATACAGGGATCAGTCTCTGCGGGAATGACTGTCAGCAGATGGTTCAGAGAGGCCAGGAATGACTGAGCTCTGTGCATGATTATTCATGTCTGTATTATAATACTGCATTGGTGCTTGATATGCTTGTGTTCCAGTTACATTTACATTTACATTTTACATTTAAGTCATTTAGCAGACGCTCTTATCCAGAGCGACTTACATTTAACCTTTTTTTATTTTTTTTTATTTAACTAGGCAAGTCAGTTAAGAACAAACTCTTATTTTCAATGACGGCCTAGGAACAGTGGGTTAACTGCCTTGTTCAGGGGCAGAACGACAGATTTGTACCTTGTCAGCTCGGGGATTTGAACTTGCAACCTTTCAGTTACTAGCCCAACGCTCTAACCACTAGGCTACCCTGCCCTGCTGATGCCTTTCCAATATAGCATATGTAACTGTCCAAAACACACGAGAGAAACCAGAGACACACATATCAAATGACCATAATAATCAATCAGCATTATTATCATTATTGTCTTTTAGCTGTGCAAAGACACAAAGAAACCCCCATTTTGTGATCCGTCATCACTAAGTAAATGGTCAGAGAGAGTAGGTAGTGAACTGAGATTTTACAGACAGTCAGTAGACAAGAGAACGGCCACAGCTCAGGTTAGAGAAGGTCAGGGCAGGGTAGAAGAGGTCAGGTCAGGGCAGGTCAAGGCAGGGCAGAAAAGGTCAGGGCAGAAGGGGTCAGGGCAGGGCAGAAAAGGGCAGGGGAGGGCAGAAAAGGGAAGGGTAGAAGAGGTCAGGGCAGGTCAGGGCAGGGCAGGGCAGAAGAGGTCAGGGCAGGGTAGGGCAGAAAAGGGCAGGGAAGAAGAGGTCAAGGCAGGTCAGGGCAGAAGAGGTCAGGGCAGAAAAGGGCAGGGCAGAAAAGTGCAGGGGATGGCATGGCAGAAGAGGTCAGGGCAGGGCAGAAGAGGTCAGGGCAGGGCAGAAAAGGGCAGGGCAGAAGAGGTCAGGGCAGGGCAGGGCAGAAGAGGTCAGGGCAGAAAAGGGCAGAAAAGGGCAGGGCAGAAAAGGGTGGGCAGAAGAGGTCAAGGCAGGTCAGGGCAGAAGAGGTCAGGGCAGAAAAGGGCAGGGCAGAAGAGGTCAGGGCAGAAAAGGGCAGGGCAGGGCAGAAAAGGTCAGGGCAGAAGAGGTCAGGTCAGGGCAGTGCAGGGCAGAAAAGGTCAGGTCAGGGCAGGGCAGAAAAGGTCAGGGCAGGGCAGAAAAGGACAGGTCAGGGCAGAAAAGGTCAGGGCAGTGCAGAAAAGGTCAGGGCAGGGCAGAAAAGGTCAAGGCAGAAAAGGGCAGGTCAGGGCAGAAAAGGACAGGGCAGGGCAGAAAGGGGAGGAAAGGGCAGGGCAGGGCAGAAAAGGTCAGGGCAGAAGAGGTCAGGTCAGGGCAGTGCAGGGCAGAAAAGGTCAGGTCAGGGCAGGGCAGAAAAGGTCAGGGCAGGGCAGAAAAGGACAGGTCAGGGCAGAAAAGGTCAGGGCAGTGCAGAAAAGGTCAGGGCAGGGCAGAAAAGGTCAAGGCAGAAAAGGGCAGGTCAGGGCAGAAAAGGACAGGGCAGGGCAGAAAGGGGAGGAAAGGGCAGGGCAGGGCAGAAAAGGTCAGGGCAGGGCAGAAAAGGACAGGTCAGGGCAGAAAAGGTCAGGGCAGTGCAGAAAAGGTCAGGGCAGGGCAGAAAGGGGAGGAAAGGTCAGGGCAGGGCAGAAAAGGTCAAGGCAGAAAAGGGCAGGTCAGGGCAGAAAGGGGAGGAAAGGTCAGGGCAGGGCAGAAAAGGTCAAGGCAGAAAAGGGCAGGTCAGGGCAGAAAAGGACAGGGCAGGGCAGAAAGGGGAGGAAAGGGCAGGGCAGGGCAGAAAAGGTCAGGGCAGGTCAGAAAAGGTCAGGGCAGGTCAGAAAAGGGCAGGGCAGGGCAGAAAAGGTCAAGGCAGGGCAGGCGGCATTTACCGTATAGGTCTCTTTTTAACACAGAAATTAACACCTTTTTCCAAAAAAATCATAATAAAAGAAACAAAAAACATCACGTCCCAACAATGGCTCCTTTTTCAAAATTTTTTCCTCATCTCCTTTTCTGTTTCCCCTGTTTGTAGTGAGTGATTTCAGAGTGCATTTGGCAGTAGTATTGAAGTCTGTCTCCGACACACAGCACGCAGCCGCCACACAAACAAACGGTTCAGAAAGAGTGCCATGTTCATAAGGTCAATGTCACCATTAATGTGGCCATCTTTGTAAGGTCTATGAGTGAGTCTCCTGCTCAGCCCCTTGTGCCAAGTCATGTGATCACATGCCGGAGGCGCTGAGCCCCATGCTGGCGGTGTGGCTCATGCAGGGGAGAGTCTGGACTGTTTCAGGGAAGTCGTGAGTTAGGATGCGTCCGTTCTCTCCTCCACCTTCACCTTCACCTCCTCCTCCCCCGTTCCCGTTCCCGCTCATTCTGGTCATGGTGGAACAGGGCATGGCGTTGTTGACGTTCTGCTGCAGATAACAGAGAGAGAGAAGAGGGCAACAGAGTTGGACACCAAGACAAGACGACAGTCACAGCCATGCATACATCCTGTCTACGGGCTCTCAGTAATACTGTCCACCTAAACAGAGGTTAGGCCTACCAGGTAAATACTGTCTATGGGCTCTCAGTAATACTGTCCACCTAAACAGAGGTTAGTCCTACCAGGTAAATACTGTCTATGGGCTCTCAGTAATACTGGTCACCTAAACAGAGGTTAGCCCTACCAGGTAAATACTGTCTATGGGCTCTCAGTAATACTGGTCACCTAAACAGAGGTTAGTCCTACCAGGTAAATACTGTCTATGGGCTCTCAGTAATACTGGCCACCTAAACAGAGGTTAGTCCTACCAGGTAAATACTGTCTATGGGCTCTCAGTAATACTGGTCACCTAAACAGAGGTTAGTCCTACCAGGTAAATACTGTCTATGGGCTCTCAGTAATACTGTCCACCTAAACAGAGGTTAGTCCTACCAGGTAAATACTGTCTATGGGCTCTCAGTAATACTGTCCACCTAAACAGAGGTTAGCCCTACCAGGTAAATACTGTCTATGGGCTCTCAGTAATACTGGCCACCTAAACAGAGGTTAGTCCTACCAGGTAAATACTGTCTATGGGCTCTCAGTAATATTGGTCACCTAAACAGAGGTTAGCCCTACCAGGTAAATACTGTCTATGGGCTCTCAGTAATACTGGTCACCTAAACAGAGGTTAGCCCTACCAGGTAAATACTGTCTATGGGCTCTCAGTAATACTGGTCACCTAAACAGAGGTTAGCCCTACCAGGTAAATACTGTCTATGGGCTCTCAGTAATACTGGTCACCTAAACAGAGGTTAGCCCTACCAGGTAAATACTGTCTATGGGCTCTCAGTAATACTGGTCACCTAAACAGAGGTTAGCCCTACCAGGTAAATACTGTCTATGGGCTCTCAGTAATACTGGCCACCTAAACAGAGGTTAGCCCTACCAGGTAAATACTGTCTATGGGCTCTCAGTAATACTGGCCACCTAAACAGAGGTTAGCCCTACCAGGTAAATACTGTCTATGGGCTCTCAGTAATACTGGTCACCTAAACAGAGGTTAGTCCTACCAGGTAAATACTGTCTATGGGCTCTCAGTAATACTGGTCACCTAAACAGAGGTTAGTCCTACCAGGTAAATACTGTCTATGGGCTCTCAGTAATACTGGCCACCTAAACAGAGGTTAGTCCTACCAGGTAAATACTGTCTATGGGCTCTCAGTAATACTGTCCACCTAAACAGAGGTTAGCCCTACCAGGTAAATACTGTCTATGGGCTCTCAGTAATACTGGCCACCTAAACAGAGGTTAGTCCTACCAGGTAAATACTGTCTATGGGCTCTCAGTAATACTGGTCACCTAAACAGAGGTTAGCCCTACCAGGTAAATACTGTCTATGGGCTCTCAGTAATACTGGTCACCTAAACAGAGGTTAGCCCTACCAGGTAAATACTGTCTATGGGCTCTCAGTAATACTGGTCACCTAAACAGAGGTTAGCCCTACCAGGTAAATACTGTCTATGGGCTCTCAGTAATACTGGTCACCTAAACAGAGGTTAGCCCTACCAGGTAAATACTGTCTATGGGCTCTCAGTAATACTGGTCACCTAAACAGAGGTTAGCCCTACCAGGTAAATACTGTCTATGGGCTCTCAGTAATACTGGTCACCTAAACAGAGGTTAGCCCTACCAGGTAAATACTGTCTATGGGCTCTCAGTAATACTGGCCACCTAAACAGAGGTTAGCCCTACCAGGTAAATACTGTCTATGGGCTCTCAGTAATACTGGTCACCTAAACAGATGTAACAGTCCTGACCTATTTATGTTAGTTTTTATGTGTTTTTGGTCAGGGCATGTGTTTTGGGTGGGCAGTCTATGTTATCTGTTTCTATGTTGGTTTCGGTTTGCCTGGTATGGCTCTTGATTAGAGGCAGGTGGTTTGCATTTTCCTCTAATCAAGAGTCATATTTAGGTAGGGCATTTCTCACTGTTTGTTTGTGGGTGATTGTCTCCTGTGATGTCTTCGTGTTGTTTCGATGTATTCACTTTTGGAGCTGTTTGGCTGTTCGTATGTTTCGATGTCCGTTCCTGTTCGTGAGTTTACGTTTGTCTATGTAAGTTTATGTTCAGGTTGCGTCAACGTCGTTTTGTTATTTTGTAAGTTTTGAAAGTGTTTTGTTTTGTTTAGTCTACGTCGTATTTGTAATAAAAATGGCTTATTTCCCTGACTCCGCATTTTGGTCCGAAGATCCTTCTCTCCTCACCTCATCTGAGGATGAGGAGAGCGACAGCTATTACAACAGAGGTTAGCCTACCAGGTAAATACTGTCTATGGGCTCTCAGTAATACTGTCCACCTAAACAGAGGTTAGTCCTACCAGGTAAATACTGTCTATGGGCTCTCAGTAATACTGGTCACCTAAACAGAGGTTAGTCCTACCAGGTAAATACTGTCTATGGGCTCTCAGTAATACTGGTCACGTAAACAGAGGATAGCCTACCAGGTAAATACTGTCTATGGGCTCTCAGTAATACTGGCCACCTAAACAGAGGTTAGCCCTACCAGGTAAATACTGTCTATGGGCTCTCAGTAATACTGGCCACCTAAACAGAGGTTAGTCCTACCAGGTAAATACTGTCTATGGGCTCTCAGTAATACTGGTCACGTAAACAGAGGTTAGCCCTACCAGGTAAATACTGTCTATGGGGTCTCAGTAATACTGGTCACCTAAACAGAGGTTAGTCCTACCAGGTAAATAGTGTACGTATCTCCTGGGGATTTAGACTCTAACAAAGACAAGAGGATAGGCTGGTGTAATATAATAATAAAATATAACTATCATAGTATTGTAATACAGTAGAATAATGTTGTATTATATTATGTGTAACCGCTGACGTTTCAACCACAAGGTCTTTGTTAAATCAACAGCCCTCCATTTGATCACCTCGTATTTGATTTGTCTACAGGAATACTGGAATATATTAACAATAATAGTTTTGTGAATGAATGTGTAACTACCTACAGGCATCTATGAACAGGCTAGAAGAAACCCACATGTCTCTATTATGATGGTAAGTGTTTGGCAGACAATGTTAATGTCCCAAATGGCACCCTATATAGTACACCCTATTCTCTATATAGTGCACCATATTCCCTATACAGTGCACCCTATTCTCTATATAGTGCACCCTATTCCCTATACAGTGCGCCCTATTCCCTATATAGTGCACCATATTCTCTATACAGTGCACCCTATTCCCTATGTAGTGCACCCTATTCTCTATATAGTGCACCATATTCCCTATGTAGTGCACCCTATGGGCTCCGGTCAAAAGTAGCACACTGTACAGGGTATAGAGTGCCATTTGGGACACAGACAATGAGCTGTTAGCAGTCACAGTGTTATCCTTCATTGTCTTTATCTAGCTACTGACTGTTACTGGTGCGGAGCGGTAAACCCTTCTGATAGCCCACAAGCATCACACCCCCAATTTGCAGGGAGAGAGGAGAGGGCAGCGATGGTCTCTCTTTGGCCTTATTGCTCTGAGCTACAGCATAATAAAATAAAAGCCAGTGGGGCTGAAAGTGGAGCTAATGATGTGAGTGTGTGTGTGTGTGGTGTGATGTGTGTATGTGTGGTGTGAGTAGGTGTGTGTGTGGTGTGGTGTGTGTGTGTGTGTGGTGTGAGTGTGTGTGTGTGTGTGTGTGTGTGATGTTCTAGAGCTGCTCTCAGGTTGTAATAATATAACTAGTGTCAGTCAACCTATTGTTCATTACCACATATCAGCCTTTAGTTGTAAACCTGGATTATCTGTCCAAACAGCTGATTTGACTGAGAGGTATACCATAGAATCTAGCATCTATCATTTATAATCCTAAATCTATCATCTCTGTTTTTATCATCTCTGTTACAGCAGTGGCAACATAGATAGGATGCTACTACAATGACCTGCTACAACACATTAAAGTCAGCATAGGAGGGAGGAGAGAGGGAGGACAGGAGAGGAGGGAGGCAGGGGAAAGGAGGGAGAGAGGAGAGGAGAGGAGGGAGAGGAGAGTAGGGAGGAGAGGAAGGAGGGAGGGAGAGGAGAGTAGGGAGGGAGGAGGGGAGAGGAGGGAGGTGAGAGTATGGAGGAGAGGAGGGAGGGAGGGGAGGGAGAGTAGGGAGGAGAGGAGAGGAGGGATGGAGGGAGGAGGGGAGAGGGGAGAGTATGGAGTAGAGGAGGGAAGGAGGGAGGGGAGTGAGGGAGAGGAGGGAGGAGAGGAGGGATGGAGGGGAGATGATGGAGGGAGAGAGGGGAGGGGCATAGATATGATTCTACTACAATGGACCTGCACTACAACACAGAGTCAGCAGAGGAGGGAGGAGGATGGAGGAGAGGAGGGAAAGAGAAGAGGGAGGGAGGAGAGAGGAGGGAGAGTAGGGAGGAGAGGAGGAAGGAGAGGAGGGAAGGAGGAAGGAGGGAAGAGGTTGGAGGGGGGAGGGGGGAAGAGGAGCGAGAGGGAGAGGGGGAGACGGAGGGAGGGAGAGGAGAGTAGGGAGAGGAGAGAAGGGAAGGGAGGGACATAGATATGATTCTACTAAAACGGACCTGCACAAAACAAATAAAGTGTCAGCAGAGGAGGGATGAGGGGGGAGGAGAGGAGGGAAGGAGAGGAGGGAGGGAGAGGAGGGAGGGAGAGTAGGGAGGAGAGGAGGGAGGGAGGAGAGAGGAGGGAGAGTAGGGAGGAGAGGAGGGAGGGAGGTGAGAGGGCGAGTAGGGAGGAGGGAGGGAGGGAGTGAGGAGAGAGGAGAGGGAGGGGGAGACAGAGGGAGAGAGAGGAGAGGAGTGAGGGCCATAGATAGGATGCTGCTACAATGGACCTGCACTACAACACATAGAGTCATCAGAGGAGGGGAGGGGATGAGGGAGGGAGGGAAGTGAGGGAGGGAGGGGAGAGGAGTGAGGGACATAGATACGATTCTACTACAATGGACCTGCACTACAACACATAGAGTCAGCGAGGAGAGGAGAGGGAGGGAGAGGGGGAGACGGAGGGAGGGAGGGGAGAGTAGGGAGGAGAAGAGGGAAGGAGATGATGGAGGGAGGAAGGAGGGGAGAGGGTGGGAGGAGGGGGGAGGAAGGAGGGGGGAGAGGGTGGGAGGAGGGAAGGAGTGGAGGGAGGGAGAAGAGGAGATAAGCAGAGGGAGGAGGGGAGATGAGGGAGGGAGAGTAGGGAGGAGAGGAGAGGAGGGAAGGAGGGAGGAGGGGAGAGGAGGAAGGGAGGGATGGGGGGAGAGGAGAGGAGGGAAGGCGGAGGGAGGAAGGGAGGGGGAGAGGAGAAAAGAGAGGGAGGGAAGAGGAGAGAGGGAGGAGGGGAAATGAGCGAGGGAGGGGAGGGGGGGACATAGACATGATTCTACTACAATAGACCTGCACTACAACACATAGAGTCAGCAGTGGAGGGAGGAGGAGGGAGGAGGGGAGAGGAGGGAAGGGGAGGAGAGAGGAGGGAGGGAGAGTATGGAGGAGAGGAGGGAAGGGGAGAGGAGGGAGGAGAGAGGGATGAGGGGAGAGGAAGGAGGGAGGAAGGGGAGGAAGGGGAGAGGAGAGGAGAGGAGTTAGGGACAGAGACGGGTAGAGAGAAAGAGACAGACAGAGACGGGTAGAGAGAAAGAGACAGCCAGAGACAGGTAGAGAGAAAGAGACAGACAGAGACAGGTAGAGAGAAAGAGACAGACAGAGACAGGTAGAGAGAAAGAGACAGCCAGAGACAGGTAGAGAGAAAGAGACAGCCAGAGACAGGTAGAGAGAAAGAGACAGACAGAGACAGGTAGAGAGAAAGAGACAGGCAGAGACAGGTAGAGAGAAAGAGACAGAGGTTAAAGGGTAAAGAGGGAGGTACAGAGGTAGAGCGTTTGCGTCGCGGTTGAGAAGTAGTGAGGTGCTACAGGTGGGTCTACTGTGATCACATGGTTAGATGGCTGGAGGGAGGGAGGGAGGGAGGGAGGGGGGAGGGAGGGGTGAGGAAGAGGCAGATGATATCAACATCATCAATCATCATCATCATGGTATCACAGTTTCCTACCCCGTGTCCTCTGTCTGTTCTCTCTCTCTCTTATATCTTAACAGTGTTGTTGGAGTACAGGCCGTAGCTCTGCAGCTCTGTGTAAGGAGCGGTAGCGCCCCCTGTGTCTAAGGCTGAGCACTGAAAGGTCTGAGCGGCGGATGCGGCGGCTCGCGCGGTGGACACCTTCATTCTCTGAGACTCGGTTCGCGACTTGTAGCAGAATTCCACCAACGCCACCAGCATGGCCAGGCCCAGCCCTCCAATCAGAATGTAGAATACTCCGGCCACGTTGCTCAGGCTCAACGCACTTGTCTTATCCTGGGGGGGAGAGACGGGGTAAGAAGGAGAGAGGGGAGGACACACACACACACACACACACACACACACACACACACACACACACACACACACACACACACACACACACACACACACACACACACACACACACACACACACACACACACAATGACACCATACATAGAAAACATGTAAAAACACATAGAAACAGCATGCACAGAGACAAACACATGTGGTACACACGCGCACACACACAGACAGACAGAATTGTGTCAGGTCTCTCAGAAAACACATAACAGTTCTGCCCTGCTTAGTTAACTAACCCAAACCCTGCTTAGTTAACTAACCCAAACCCTGCTTAGTTAACTAACCCAAAGGAAATACAGGTAGACAAGATAATATTCACTAAACAACACGTGCAACTTCCCACTACTAATATAACACCCTGGCTTCATTAAGAAACAAACTATTGTTTGAAACTAACGTGACATCGTAAATAACCCACTCACTCCGTACTCAGATACATAGATAATACTTGAAGAGCTAGTCTAACGTTATATACATTTCCTTTCTTTATTTCTGAGGGGGTTTAGATAAAGTGGATTTTTCATGAAAATAAAACTTGAGTCAAATCCTCATAAGATCCATGTATCCATGCAGCCATGCAGCATTCATTTAACAGGCAAAGAGTCTAAATTCACTTTAACCCACATATTGTGGGATGGCCCGTTATCATGTTGGTCTACATTATATATCCATCTAGAACATTAAAGTAGATGTATTCTCTATTTCTAACAGATAAACTCTGGTTATCATGCTGGGGTTGTGGGTTGAGGAGGGTTGAGGTCGTTGCTTTCTTCTCAGCGGTGAGAAACCATGCAGGTCAAGACAATCGGATCATTATCAAACTCCCTGATTCTGCTTTAGGGTTATGTTGGGTGTAGGGGGTTGCTAGCCTCGCGAGACAGCCTGATATTGCAAGCTTAATCATTTAATTTACTGTATGCTCGGAAGCTCAGTCTGGCTCGCAGGACTAACGGGTTGCTAGGCTGAACAGGATCAGTCTGGCTCGCAAGGCTAAGGGGTTGCTAGGCTGAACAGGATCAGGCTGGCACGCGAGGCTAAGGGGTTGCTAGGCTGAACAGGATCAGGCTGGCACGCGAGGCTAAGGGGTTGCTAGGCTGAACAGGATCAGGCTGGCACGCGAGGCTAAGGGGTTGCTAGGCTGAACAGGATCAGGCTGGCACGCGAGGCTAAGGGGTTGCTAGGCTGAACAGGATCAGGCTGGCACGCGAGGCTAAGGGGTTGCTAGGCTGAACAGGATCAGGCTGGCACGCGAGGCTAAGGGGTTGCTAGGCTGAACAGGATCAGGCTGGCACGCGAGGCTAAGGGGTTGCTAGGCTGAACAGGATCAGGCTGGCTCGTGAGGCTAAGGGGTTGCTAGGTTGAACAGGATCAGGCTGGCACGCGAGGCTAAGGGGTTGCTAGGCTGAACAGGATCAGGCTGGCACGCGAGGCTAAGGGGTTGCTAGGCTGAACAGGATCAGGCTGGCACGCGAGGCTAAGGGGTTGCTAGGCTGAACAGGATCAGGCTGGCACGCGAGGCTAAGGAGTTGCTAGGCTGAACAGGATCAGGCTGGCACGCGAGGCTAAGGGGTTGCTAGGCTGAACAGGATCAGGCTGGCTTGTGAGGCTAAGGGGTTGCTAGGTTGAACAGGATCAGGCTGGCACGCGAGGCTAAGGGGTTGCTAGGCGGAACAGGATCAGGCTGGCACGCGAGGCTAAGGGGTTGCTAGGCTGAACAGGATCAGGCTGGCACGCGAGGCTAAGGGGTTGCTAGGCTGAACAGGATCAGGCTGGCTTGCGAGGCTAAGGGGTTGCTAGGCTGAACAGGATCAGGCTGGCACGCGAGGCTAAGGGGTTGCTAGGCTGAACAGGATCAGGCTGGCTCGTGAGGCTAAGGGGTTGCTAGGCTGAACAGGATCAGGCTGGCTCGTGAGGCTAAGGGGTTGCTAGGCTGAACAGGATCAGGCTGGCACGCGAGGCTAAGGGGTTGCTAGGCTGAACAGGATCAGGCTGGCACGCGAGGCTAAGGGGTTGCTAGGCTGAACAGGATCAGGCTGGCACGCGAGGCTAAGGGGTTGCTAGGCTGAACAGGATCAGGCTGGCACGCGAGGCTAAGGGGTTGCTAGGCTGAACAGGATCAGGCTGGCACGCGAGGCTAAGGGGTTGCTAGGCTGAACAGGATCAGGCTGGCACGCGAGGCTAAGGGGTTGCTAGGCTGAACAGGATCAGGCTGGCTCGTGAGGCTAAGGGGTTGCTAGGTTGAACAGGATCAGGCTGGCACGCGAGGCTAAGGGGTTGCTAGGTTGAACAGGATCAGGCTGGCACGTGAGGCTAAGGGGTTGCTAGCTAAATAGTATCTGTAGGTTTTATAAGTTTTGGGTGGGGTGCACCTCTCCCACTGGAGAGGGTACAGCCAGACCAGGCAGGCTGGTGTGGAGAGGTGTTTCAGGGCCTGGCAACAAGAGGAGCATTGGATCCATAGGGGTCACATCCACAGACAGAGAAGGAGCCAAGGTCATGTTAGGAGCCAGGGGTGAGGGGTTAAGAGTGGTCTGAGCCCTTCACAGGGTCCATCATTTAAATCAAAATCTCTCTCTCTCTCTGTCTCTCTCTCGAATTAGGTTGCCATTGCAGACACACCTCAGTCCCATCGTGGAGCCGTAGGGCGCTGTTTTTTGTTGTGTTCTCTGCCTGTCTGCTTTCAGAGACCACTCTGCTGACAACAGCTATGTGTTGTCTGCCTGTCTGCTTTCAGAGACCACTCTGTTGACAACAGCTATGTGATCTCTGCCTGTCTGCTTTCAGAGACCACTCTGTTGACAACAGCTATGTGTTGTCTGCCTGTCTGCCCTCAGAGACCACTCTGCTGACAACAGCTATGTGTTCTCTGCCTGTCTGCTTTCAGAGACCACTCTGCTGACAACAGCTATGTGTTGTCTGCCTGTCTGCTTTCAGAGACCACTCTGCTGACAACAGCTATGTGTTCTCTGCCTGTCTGCTTTCAGAGACCACTCTGCTGACAACAGCTATGTGTTCTCTGCCTGTCTGCTTTCAGAGACCACTCTGCTGATAACAGCTATGTGTTCTCTGCCTGTCTGCTTTCAGAGACCACTCTGCTGACAACAGCTATGTGTTCTCTGCCTGTCTGCTTTCAGAGACCACTCTGCTGACAACAGCTATGTGTTGTCTGCCTGTCTGCTTTCAGAGACCACTCTGCTGACAACAGCTATGTGTTCTCTGCCTGTCTGCTTTCAGAGACCACTCTGTTGACAACAGCTATGTGTTCTCAGCCTGTCTGCTTTCAGAGACCACTCTGCTGACAACAGCTATGTGTTCTCTGCCTGTCTGCTTTCAGAGACCACTCTGCTGATAACAGCTATGTGTTCTCTGCCTGTCTACTTTCAGAGACCACTCTGCTGACAACAGCTATGTGTTGTCTGCCTGTCTGCTTTCAGAGACCACTCTGCTGACAACAGCTATGTGTTCTCTGCCTGTCTGCTTTCAGAGACCACTCTGCTGATAACAGCTATGTGTTCTCAGCCTGTCTGCTTTCAGAGACCACTCTGCTGACAACAGCTATGTGTTCTCTGCCTGTCTGCTTTCAGAGACCACTCTGCTGATAACAGCTATGTGTTCTCTGCCTGTCTGCTTTCAGAGACCACTCTGCTGATAACAGCTATGTGTTCTCTGCCTGTCTGCTTTCAGAGACCACTCTGCTGACAACAGATACAGGGCATTCGGAAAGTATTCAGACCTCTTGACTTTTTCCACATTTTGTTACATTACAGCCTTATTCTAAAATGGATTAAATCGTTTTTTCCCTCATCAATCGACACATAATACCTCATAATGACAAAGCAAAAACTTAAATATCACATTTACATAAGCATTCAGACCTTTTACTCAGTACTTTGTTGAAGCACCTTTGGCAGCGATTACAGCCTCGAGTCTTCTTGCATATGACGCTACAAGCTTGGCACACCTGTATTTGGGGAGTTTCTCCCATTCTTCTCTGCAGATCCTCTCAAGCTCTGTCAGGTTGGATGGGGAGCGTTACTGCATGGCTATTTTCAGGTTTCTCCAGAGATGTTCGATCGGGTTCAAGTCCGGGCTCTGGCTGGGCCACTCAAGGACATTCAGAGACTTACCCTGAAGCCACTTCTGCGCTGTCTTGGCTGTGTGCTTAGGGTCATTGTCCTGTTGGAAGGTGAACCGTTGCCCCAGTCTGAGGTCCTGAGCGCTCTGGAGCAGGTTTTCATCAAGGATCTCTCTGTACTTTGCTCTGTTTATCTTTCCATCGATCCTGACTAGTCTCCCAGTCCAAGGCGATGAAAAACATCCCACAGCATGATGCTGCCAGCACCATGCCTCACCGTAGGGATGGTGCCAGATTTCCTCCAGACGTGACGCTTGGCATTTAAGCCAAAGAGTTCTTGGTTTCCTCAGACCAGAGAATCTTGTTTCTCATGGTCTGAGAGTCCTTTAGATGCCTTTTGGCAAACATGTTGCATTTTACTGAGGAGTGGCTTCTGTCTGGTCACTCACTCTACCATAAAGGCATGATTGGTGGAGTGCTGTAGAGATGGTTGTCCTTCTGGAAGGTTCTCCTATCCCCACAGAGGAACTCTGGAGCACTGTCAGAGTGACCATCAGGTTCTTGGTCACCTCCCTGACCAAGGCCCTTCTCCCCTGATTGTTCAGTTTGGCCGGGCGGCCAGCTCTAGGAAGAGTCTTGGTGGTTCCAAACTTCTTCCATTTAAGAATGATGGAGACCACTGTGTTCTTTGTACCTTCCCTAGATCTGTGCCTCGACACAATCCTATCTCGGAACTCTACGGACAATTCCTTCGACCTCATGGCTTGGTTTTTGCTCTGACATGCACTGTCAACTGTGGGACCTTCTATAGACAGGTGTGGGCCTTTCCAAATCATGTCTAATCAATTGAATTTACCACATGTGGACTCCAATCAAGTTCTAGAAATATCTCAAGGATGATCAATGGAAACAGGATGCACCTGAGCTCAATTTGGAGTCTCATAGCAAAGGGTCTGAATACTTATGTAAAGGTTTTTATTGTTAATACATGTGCACAAATGACTAAAAACCTGTTTCACTTTGTCATTATGGGGTATTGTGTGTAGATTGATGAGGGAAAATGTAATTTAATCAATTTTAGAATAAGGCTGTAATGTAACAACATGTGGAAAAAAGTGAAGGGGTCTGAATACTTTCCGAATGCCCTGTATCTGTTGATCTCTGTATGTTTCTATTCCCTCTGGTTGATGTTAGCTAGATCAGCAGAGTGCACTTTACAATGATGTACTTCAACACAATGTAGTAGTATACATAAGGACAATCTGATTCTGACACGAGGGATGCCTGCAACAAGATCACCATCATTCGTTAGCTATGCATCACTCCAAAACAACCTCACAGAAAGTGAATGTTACTCTCTCTCCAAAGAGACATACCGACATGTAATGCTTAGAGGTACTGTGTACGTAGCTGATGTTCTGCAATAAGGAGCAGGCAGCATACATTATGTTCTTGTGTATCACAACATATGACCTCTAACATATTTGATTTAACAATGTAAACTCCACAGTTTTACCGCAACCATCAAGGTCATTAGTTCATTCAATCCTTGGCCTCATTATGGAGAGAACAGTGAACGGCTCCCAGTGCCAGAGAGAGAGAGAGAGAGAGAGAGACAATCTCAGTCACTATACTAATGAGTACCAGTGGCATGTTAAAGAGAGATAGAGCAAAAGTTTGAGATATAAGGGCTGGACTGGGAACAGACCTTACAGGGCTTTTGTAGTTTCAGACTGATTTTGGATCAGGTGTTTTGAGGAGGTTGTGAGGAGTGTTTGGGGGCTAGGACTGGTCTAGGATCAGGGGTTTTGAGGAGGTTGTGAGGAGTGTTTGGGGGCTAGGACTGGTCTAGGATCAGGGGTTTTGAGGAGGTTGTGAGGAGTGTTTGGGGGCTAGGACTGGTCTAGGATCAGGGGTTTTGAGGAGGTTGTGAGGAGTGTTTGGGGGCTAGGACTGGTCTAGGATCAGGGGTTTTATGCAGGTGTGTTTGGGGGTATAAGGACTGAGTTATAGTGTGTGACTGACCTTGCGTCCGGAGTCGTTGCTGCCACACTCTCCTTTATCGTACCACCATTTGTTCTTTAGTTTGTCTAAAACGGCCTGCTCATTGAGCTTCAACACGGCTAGGTTTACCGGGATCCTGCACGTAGACCACACCACACCCAGGACAGGGCAGGGCCATAACATAAATAACATAGCATAACATATGTTATGTCAGTCATTCAGAACATGTCCAATCATATACCATATCTACGCATCTAGGTTTACTGCACTTTAGCTGTGTCAGTGGTTAGTAGTCTGAACCCTCACACACACACACGTTCACTCACAGGCAAGTACATAAAGTATACATCAACATCATTAGCAACATACACATGTACATCAGAGTCAAAGTGATATGTGTTAATACTCCATCTCTCCCTACTGTACGGTAGTAGATGTGTATTACTGTATCACTTTGGGTAACCGGCACACCAGCTGTGAACCCTCTGTTACGGAACACAACACGTCAGAAAAGATTCTGATTCTGGAGTCTATTCCCCTTTAAAAGCTGTAGGAGCATCTAGGTAGTAGGAGGTGCTTGGGGACAAAGACACAAACAAACCCAATGCTGCTGTTTGTGTGGAGACTTCAGCTTGACAGGGATCCTACACATGAATAAAAGACCACCCTTACTTATTCATGAGAACAGGGTAAGGGGTGGGGGGGCTACTAAAATACAAACTGTGCTAATTCCAGACACCTTCTTCCCAGAAGGGCTACAGTAGTTTATGTTGGCTAGGGAGAGAGTATAATGTTTCTCTGTAGTTTTAAGTTGGCCCCTTTACACAGAGTTGAAGCACTTGTTACCCTGCGTGTTGAAGTCGGGGCCATAGAACTATCCATGGCTTGGGAGAGATACAATATCATGTCTCTCTTGTGTTTTACAGTCGTCAGGAAGTGTTTCCATCCAGAGTGTCTGAGCAGCTTTGTGATTGGCCAGTTACCCCCCCTGGTGGATCAGCGTGGTTGGTTGAAACAGGGTTCTGACCTTGGAGTCCCCGCCCCCGCTGCCACACTCGCCCTTGTCGTACCACCATTTGTTTTTCAGTTTGTCCAACAGGCCTTGCTCGTTCAGTTTTAACACGGCCAGGTTAACAGGGTTTCTTTAGAACGATAATAGATACAATCATAACTGGGTCAGTTTTCCTGGGTTAGGAAATACTAAAAACATTTATTTTATGGACAAGTCTATAAATATATATTTATAGACTGTACAGAGCGATTATGAAAATGTTGGAGCTATATTTGAATAATGATAACTGTATAATGACAAAGTATATGGACAGGTAGGTAAGTAGTTATGATTCTGAATGCTGAACCACCTGCATGGCTAAGACTATGGCGATATATGGAGTGAAGACACCATGACGTTGATCTGGAGTTTGGACACTCTAAATGCTTGATATACAGTATATTATTTGTATATCTCAATGGACTGAAATGCTTGCTGGTTATACTTGAGTCAGGTTTAAGCACAGAGAGGACAGGACTTATTCGAGGAGGGAGACAGCAGATATCATGGAGATGCTTCAGATATGGAAGCCTGCCTGCCTGTCTCTAGATGATCATGTCCTTTGTGTTTCCACTATGTGGATATGTCTTGCTTTGGAAACTGAGAACTATAAATATCACAACCTCCCTTAACATTCTTAGAGACAGCAATTCAGTGTTCAGAAATGAAGGGCTATCAGCATTCGATCCATACAAATATGCTTAGTTGTGTAACGGCGTTCCTCTCTCTCTTCATAAGAAGAGGAGGTGTAGTGATCGAGCCAAGGCGCAGCGGGTTGTGAAAACATGATGAGTTTTATTTATAAGACAAAAACGAAACAAACTATACTTGAATAAACTAACAAAATAACAAAACTAAAATAGACAGACTTAGTACGACGAACTGACATAACACACGCAGAACGAACGAACAAGTACTTACTAAAAAAACGCACGAACAAACCGAAACAATCCCGTATGGTGTAACATCGACACAGACACAGGAGACAATCACCCCCAAACAAACAGTGAGAACACCCTACCTAAATATGACTCTTAATTAGAGGAGAACGCAAAACACCTGCCTCTAATTAAGAGCCATACCAGGCAACCAAAACCAACATAGAAACAGATAACATAGACTGCCCACCCAAAACACATGCCCTGACCTAAACACATACAAAAACAACATAAAACAGGTCAGGACCGTTACAGAACCCCCCCCCCCTCAAGGTGCGAACGCCGAGCGCACCAGCACAAAGTCCAGGGGAGGGTCTGGGTGGGCAGTTGACCACGGTGGTGGCTCCGGCTCTGGACGCTGTCCCCACACCACCATAGTCACCCCCCGCTTCTGTCTACCCCTCCCAATGACCACCCTAAAACTCACATCCCCTAAATAAACGGCCAGCACCAGGAGAAGGGGCAGCACCGGGACAAGGGGCAGCACCGGGACAAGGGGCAGCACCGGGACAAGGGGCAGCACCGGGACAAGGGGCAGCACCGGGACAAGGGGCAGCACCGGGACAAGGGGCAGCACCGGGATAAAGACCAGCACCGGGATAAGGGGCAGCACCGGGACAAGGGGCATCACCGGGATAAGGGGCAGCACCGGGATAAGGGGCAGCACCGGGACAAGGGGCAGCACCGGGACAAGGGGCAACACCGGGACAAGGGGCAACACCGGGACAAGGGGCAGGTCCCGGCTGATATGCTCTGGCAGATCCTGGCTGAGGGACTCTGGCAGGTCTATGCAGGCTGACGGCTCTCGACGCTCATGGCAGGCTGACGGCTCTCGACGCTCATGGCAGGCTGACGGCTCTCGACGCTCATGGCAGGCTGACGGCTCTCGACGCTCATGGCAGGCTGACGGCTCTCGACGCTCATGGCAGGCTGACGGCTCTCGACGCTCATGGCAGGCTGACGGCTCTCGACGCTCATGGCAGGCTGACGGCTCTCGACGCTCATGGCTCGCTGGCGGCTCTGGCTGCTCATGTCTGGTTGGCGGCTCTGGCAGATCCTGTCTGGTTGGCGGCTCTGGCAGATCCTGTCTGGTTGGCGGCTCTGGCAGATCCTGTCTGGTTGGCGGCTCTGGCAGATCCTGTCTGGTTGGCGGCTCTGGCAGATCCTGTCTGGTTGGCGGCTCTGGCAGATCCTGTCTGGCGGGCGGCTCTAGCGGCTCCTGTCTGGCGGGCGGCTCTAGCGGCTCCTGTCTGGCGGGCGGCTCTAGCGGCTCCTGTCTGGCGGGCGGCTCTAGCGGCTCCTGTCTGGCGGGCGGCTCTAGCGGCTCCTGTCTGGCGGACGGCTCTGTAGGCTCATGGCAGACGGGCGGCTTTGCAGGCTCATGGCAGACGGGCGGCTTTGCAGGCTCATGGCAGACGGATGGCTCAGACGGCGCTGGGGAGACGGATGGCTCAGACGGCGCTGGGGAGACGGATGGCTCAGACGGCGCTGGGGAGACGGATGGCTCAGATGGCGCTGGGGAGACGGATGGCTCAGATGGCGCTGGGGAGACGGATGGCTCTGGCCGGATACGGCGCACTGTAGACCTGGTGCGTGGTGCCGGAACTGGAGGCACCGGGCTAAGGATAAGCACCTTCCTACTAGTGCGGGGAGCAGGGACAGGGCACACTGTATTCTCAAAGCCCACTCTATACCTGATGCGAGGTACCGGCACTGGTGACACCGGCCTGAGGACAAGCACATCAGGATTAGTAGGGGGAGAAGATACAGTGTGTTCAGGGCTCTGGAGACGCACAGGAGGCTTAGTGCGTGGTGCCGGAACTGGAGGCACCGAACTGGATACACGCACTACAGAGAGAGTGCGTGGAGGAGGAACTGGGCTCAGGAGACGCACTGGTAGCCTAGTGCGTAGTGTAGGCACTGTAGGTACTAGGCTGGGGCGGGGAGGTGGCGCCGGAAATACCGGACCGTGGAGGCGTACTGGCACTCTTGAGCATTGAGCCTGCCCAACCTTACCTGGTTGAATGCTCCCGGTCGCCCGACCAGTGCGGGGAGGTGGAATAACCCGCACCGGCCTATGTAGGCTAACCGGGGAAACCATGCGTAAGGCCGGTGCCATGTATGCCGGCCCGAGAAGACGCACTGGAGACCAGACGCGTTGAGCCGGCCTCATGACACCTGGCTCAATACCCAATCTAGCCCTACCAGTGCGGGGAGGTGGAATAACCCGCACTGGGCTATGCACTCGTACAGGAGACACCGTGCGCTCTACTGCGTAACACGGCGCCTGCCCGTACTCCCGCTCTCCACGGTAAGCCTGGGAAGTGGGCGCAGGTCTCCTACCTGCCCTTGGCCCACTACCTCTTATCCCCCCCCCAAGAAATTTTTGGGAGTTACTTACGGGCTTTTTGGGCTTCCGTGCCAGATGCGTTCCCTCATAGCTCCGGTTCCTCTCTCCGGTAGCCTCTGCTCTCCTCAGTGCCTCCAGCTGTTCCCATGGGAGGCGATCCCTACCAGCCAGGATCTCCTCCCATGTGTAGCAACCCTTTCCGTCCAATATATCGTCCCATGTCCATTGCTCCTTCCTTTCCTGTCCCTTACTCCAATTACTCCGCTGCTTGGCTCTGGAATGGTGGGTGATTCTGTAACGGCGTTCCTCTCTCTCTTCATAAGAAGAGGAGGTGTAGTGATCGAGCCAAGGCGCAGCGGGTTGTGAAAACATGATGAGTTTTATTTATAAGACAAAAACGAAACAAACTATACTTGAATAAACTAACAAAATAACAAAACGAAAATAGACAGACTAGTACGACGAACTGACATAACGCACGCAGAACGAACGAACAAGTACTTACTAAAAAAACGCACGAACAAACCGAAACAATCCCGTATGGTGTAACATCGACACAGACACAGGAGACAATCACCCCCAAACAAACAGTGAGAACACCCTACCTAAATATGACTCTTAATTAGAGGAGAACGCAAAACACCTGCCTCTAATTAAGAGCCATACCAGGCAACCAAAACCAACATAGAAACAGATAACATAGACTGCCCACCCAAAACACATGCCCTGACCTAAACACATACAAAAACAACATAAAACAGGTCAGGACCGTTACAAGTTGTTGAGTTTTGAGACTCACTTTAGAGTAGACTGAAGTTTCTCTCACTCCTTTCAGGGTTGATTATTGACTCTAGCATTGAAAGGAAACCACCGACTAGCTCAGCGAAATGAACTACCACATCCATATCTATAGCACCTCTCTGATAGGCTACCTGTCTCTCTCAATCCCAGGAACTGTCTCTCTCTCATCCCAGGTAGAGTCAGACATTGACTTTTATGTGTTCATGTACAGTATATAACAATATACCCTGTTGGTGGGTTAGAGGTCGAGTAGATGAGGCGACAGAGTGCTTGGTGGTGGGTTAGAGGATAGAGGTCGAGTAGATGAGGCGACAGAGTGCTCGGTGGATGGTTAGAGGATAGAGGTCGAGTAGATGAGGCGACAGAGTGCTCGGTGGATGGTTAGAGGTTAGAGGTCGAGTAGATGAGGCGACAGAGTGCTCGGTGGATGGTTAGAGGTTAGAGGTCGAGTAGATGAGGCGACAGAGTGCTCGGTGGATGGTTAGAGGTTAGCGGTCGAGTAGATGAGGCGACAGAGTGCTTGGTGGTGGGTTAGAGGATAGAGGTCGAGTAGATGAGGCGACAGAGTGCTCGGTGGATGGTTAGAGGATAGAGGTCGAGTAGATGAGGCGACAGAGTGCTTGGTGGTGGGTTAGAGGTTAGAGGTCGAGTAGATGAGGCGACAGAGTGCTCGGTGGATGGTTAGAGGTTAGAGGTCGAGTAGATGAGGCGACAGAGTGCTCGGTGGATGGTTAGAGGTCGAGTAGATGAGGCGACAGAGTGCTTGGTGGTGGGTTAGAGGATAGAGGTCGAGTAGATGAGGCGACAGAGTGCTCGGTGGATGGTTAGAGGTTAGCGGTCGAGTAGATGAGGCGACAGAGTGCTTGGTGGATGGTTAGAGGTTAGCGGTCGAGTAGATGAGGCGACAGAGTGCTCGGTGGATGGTTAGAGGATAGAGGTCGAGTAGATGAGGCGACAGAGTGCTCGGTGGATGGTTAGAGGATAGAGGTCGAGTAGATGAGGCGACAGAGTGCTCGGTGGATGGTTAGAGGATAGAGGTCGAGTAGATGAGGCGACAGAGTGCTCGGTGGATGGTTAGAGGTTAGAGGTCGAGTAGATGAGGCGACAGAGTGCTCGGTGGTGGGATGAAGTACACACCAGGGATGAAGCTAGGACAAGGTCAAAACACAACAGTATACACCAGGGATGAAGCTAGGACAAGGTCAAAACACAACAGTATACACCAGGGATGAAGCTAGGACAAGGTCAAAACACAACAGTATACACCAGGGATGAAGCTAGGACAAGGTAAAAACACAACAGTATACACCAGGGATGAAGCTAGGACAAGGTCAAAACACAACAGTATACACCAGGGATGAAGCTAGGACAAGGTAAAAACACAACAGTATACACCAGGGATGAAGCTAGGACAAGGTCAAAACACAACAGTATACACCAGGGATGAAGCTAGGACAAGGTCAAAACACAACAGTATACACCAGGGATGAAGCTAGGACAAGGTAAAAACACAACAGTATACACCAGGGATGAAGCTAGGACAAGGTCAAAACACAACAGTATACACCAGGGATGAAGCTAGGACAAGGTAAAAACACAACAGTATACACCAGGGATGAAGCTAGGACAAGGTCAAAACACAACAGTATACACCAGGGATGAAGCTAGGACAAGGTAAAAACACAACAGTATACACCAGGGATGAAGCTAGGACAAGGTAAAAACACAACAGTATACACCAGGGATGAAGCTAGGACAAGGTAAAAACACAACAGTATACACCAGGGATGAAGCTAGGACAAGGTCAAAACACAACAGTACACACCAGGGATGAAGCTAGGACAAGGTCAAAACACAACAGTATACACCAGGGATGAAGCTAGGACAAGGTCAAAACACAACAGTATACACCAGGGATGAAGCTAGGACAAGGTCAAAACACAACAGTATACACCAGGGATGAAGCTAGGACAAGGTAAAAACACAACAGTATACACCAGGGATGAAGCTAGGACAAGGTCAAAACACAACAGTATACACCAGTGATGAAGCTAGGACAAGGTCAAAACACAACAGTATACACCAGGGATGAAGCTAGGACAAGGTCAAAACACAACAACAGTCTTCAGGGTAACAACAGTTGAGATCCTGTGAAGTGAAGAGCTATTAATGTAGCAATTCTGAAATATGAATTCAATCAAACTGGCATCGTATTTCATATTAATTGTACTAAAATGATACTGCAGAATGGTTTCAGACACTGTGAGAATATTCAGTAGACTCCCCTCACAGGTAGACGCTTCTAGATTCAGAACGTGTCCTGTGTGAGAACAAAGGTGTCACCAGGCAATACCTCTAAGGCACATTTGATTGAACAGAGCCCTTGGTAAACAAAAAAGAGGGTGTTCACTAATTTCTGATTCGAACAGAGAATAATTCAAAAATGATCATTTACCCATAATTTATTATAAATTATAATTTACCCACATCTTAAGTGTCTAACCAGAACAATGGGATCTCAATGAATGAAAGAGACCATTCAGTCCGAAATTGTCTCATACTCTCTTACAAAACATTATCTGAGTAATGAAGCCCATCTTCTCTGTCAGTATCAGACATCTGTGAATACCACGACCACGCTCAGTGTGTGTCTGATCTTAGGCCGCTGGGGGGAGAAAGGAGGGGTTAGGAGTGTATGTGTGTTCCGTGTCTGTGAGCGTGTGTGTGTGTGTGTGTGAGAGAGAATGAGTGAGAGAAAGAAATGGATTGTGAGAAAGGACCTTCGCTGTGTGCATTCAGCCTACAGAGACAGTCCACTAAATTACTATTCAAAGACACTAAATGAAATCTCCCCATAGGAAACTTCTCATTAAAATACATGTTGATTAGGACCCCTCCAAGCCCTTTCTGGAACAGAATAGATGGAGATGATTAGGACCCCACCAAGCCCTTTCTGGAACAGAATACATGGAGAGGATTAGGACCCCTCCAAGCCCTTTCTGGAACAGAATACATGTTGATTAGGACCCCTCCAAGCCCTTTCTGGAACAGAATACGTGGAGAGGATTAGGACCCCTCCAAGCCCTTTCTGGAACAGAATACATGGAGATGATTAGGACCCCTCCAAGCCCTTTCTGGAACAGAATACGTGGAGAGGATTAGGACCCCTCCAAGCCCTTTCTGGAACAGAATACATGGAGATGATTAGGACCCCTCCAAGCCCTTTCTGGAACAGAATACATGGAGATGATTAGGACCCCTCCAAGCCCTTTCTGGAACAGAATACATGTTGATTAGGACCCCTCCAAGCCCTTTCTGGAACAGAATACGTGGAGAGGATTAGGACCCCTCCAAGCCCTTTCTGGAACAGAATACGTGGAGAGGATTAGGACCCCTCCAAGCCCTTTCTGGAACAGAATACATGTTGATTAGGACCCCTCCAAGCCCTTTCTGGAACAGAATACATGTTGATTAGGACCCCTCCCAGCCCTTTCTGGAACAGAATACATAGAAAACATGGACTGTGGTCATGAGAGGTGAGGTTAGGCGGGTGCTGAGAGGCCTGCAGCTATTACCAAATAATACAAATAATGACAAATACAAAATCAGTTTTTCTAATCATTTCTCAATAAAGCCTCATAACATCAGTCTGCATTGATGATCTGAGTGCTTACAGGAGTAGAGTGAAAACACTAGACAGACGTCTGTTTAAATAGTCCCACAGAGCTTCTGCCCAGATACATTGTTTATGGGAGCTGTGTGTGTGTGTTTGTGTGATTGCTTGTCTCAAGTCAGAAACAGAGAGGGTGAGAGAGAGACAGAGAGCGAAAGAGAGCGAAAGAGACAGAGCGAGAGAAAGACAGAGAGAGAGAGAAAGACAGAGAGAAAGAGAGCAAAAGAGACAGAGAGAGAGAGAAAGACAGAGAGAAAGAGAGACAGAGAGAGAGAGAAAGACAGAGAGAGAAAGAGAGCGAAAGAGACAGACAGAGAGAAAGAGAGACAGAGAGAAAGAGAGACAGAGAGAGAGAGAAAGACAGAGAGAGAGAGAAAGAGAGAAAGAGACCATAGTTGAGGATTCAAAGGAACCAGGCCAAATAAAACTGCACTAGAACACAACACAGAGAGAGAACAGAGGAGAACAGAGGAGAACAGAGGAGAAGAGAGGAGAACAGAAGAGAACAGAGGAGAACAGAGGAGAACAGAGGAGAAGAGAGGAGAACAGAGGAGAACAGAGGAGAAGAGAGGAGAAGAGAGGAGAAGAGAAGAGAACAGAAGAGAACAGAAGAGAACAGAAGAGAACATAAGAGAACATAAGAGAACATAAGAGAACAGAGGAGAACAGAGGAGAACAGAGGAGAACAGAGGAGAAGAGAGGAGAAGAGAGGAGAAGAGAGGAGAACAGAAGAGAAGAGAGGAGAAAAGAGGAGAACAGAAGAGAACAGAAGAGAACAGAGGAGAAGAGAGGAGAAGAGAGGAGAAGAGAGGAGAAGAGAGGAGAAGAGAGGAGAACAGAAGAGAACAGAAGAGAACAGAAGAGAAGAGAGGAGAACAGAAGAGAAGAGAGGAGAACAGAGGAGAAGAGAGGAGAACAGAGGAGAAGAGAGGAGAACAGAGGAGAAGAGAACAGAGGAGAAGAGAACAGAGGAGAAGAGACGAGAACAGAGAAGAGACGAGAAGAAAGGAGAGTCAAGGAGAGAGGAGTAAAGGAGAGGAGAACAAGTGCTTCTGAAGGAGGGGGGAAAGAAAGTGGGGGTCAGATTTCCACAGACCACTTCTGTAAGCACTCAGAGTCCTGTCAGCCTGACCAAGGCCCAAGAGGTGGATGTCAAGGGCGTAGCAAGGCTTCAGCTCTCACAGACACAAAGATATACTGTTCTGCAGTAGTCATAGAGGTTACACAGACACAAAGATATACTGTTCTGCAGTAGTCATAGAGGTTACACAGACACAAAGATATACTGTTCTGCAGTAGTCATAGAGGTTACACAGACACAGAGATACAGTGGCAGAGATACAGTGGAATTACCTGGATTTCTGCATAAATTGGTCATCAAATTTGATCTGATCTTTATCTAAGTTACAACAACAGACAAACACAGTCTGCTTAAACTAATAACACACAACAATATGTTGTCATGTCTTTATTTAACGGCTTCATTTGGCCGACAGATAGCCTAACATTCTCCTGCAAAATGTCTTGATAAACTTGGGAATTCATTTTTCCGTCGATGATATCAAGCTGTCCAGGTCCTGAGGCAGCAAAGCAGCCCCTATCCATGATGCCCCCTCTACCATACTTTACAGTTGGGATGAGGTTTTGAGGTTGGTGTGATGTGTCTTTCCTCCACATAGTGTTGTGTTTTCCTTCCAAACAACTCAGCTGTAGTTTAATCTGTCCACAGAATATTTTGCCAGTAGCGCTGTGGAACATCCAGGTTCTCTTTTTAGAATTTCAAATGTGCAGCAATGTTTTTATTGGACAGCAGTGGCTTCTTCCGTGGTGTCCTCCAATGAACACCATTCTTGTTTAGTGTTTTACGTATCGTAGACTAAGTCTTTAGCTGACGCTCTAGGATTCTTCTTAACCTCATTGAGCATTCTGCGCTGTGCTCTTGCAGTCATCTCTGCAGGACGGCCACTCCTAGGGAGAGTAGCAACAGTGCTGAACTTTCTCCATTTATAGACAATTTGTCTTACCGTGGACTGATGAACATCAAGGCTTTTAGAGATACTTTTTTAACCCTTTCCAGCTTTATGCAAGTCAACAATTCTTAATATTAGGTCTTCGGAGATCTCTTTTGTTTGAGGCATGGTTCACATCAGGCAATGCTTCTTGTGAATAGCAAACTCAAAATGTGTGAGTGTTTTTTTAGGGCAGGCAGCTCTAACCAACATCTCCAATCTCATCTCATTGATTGGACTCCAGGTTAGCTGACTCCTGACTCCAATTAGCTTTTGGAGAAGTCATTAGCCTAGGGGTTCACATACTTTTCCCAACCTAAACTGTGAATGTTTAAATGATATATTCAATATAGAAAAGAAAAATACATGAATTTGTGTGTTAATAGTTTAAACACACCGTGTCTGTCTATTGTTGTGACTTAGATGAAGATCAGGTCAAATTGTATGACCAATTTATGCCGAAATACAGGTAGTTCCAAAGGGTTCACATACTTTTTCTTGCCACTGTATACAGCTCTGCAGTAGTCATAGAGGTTACACAAATTGCCATTGTGAAAATATAAAGACACCTTTTAACAGTAGGTCATACATGCTGCTTATGACACAAAACAGCATGTCAAGTGTTTGATGTTTATAGTGCATGCATCTCAAAATGGCACCCTATTCCCTACATAGTTCACTACTTTTGACCAGCACATTGTGGAACTTGGTCAAAAGTAATGCACAATATAGGGAAAAGGGATGTATCTAGTATCTCCATACAAACAATCTGCATGCAAAAAAGGCTGGCTAAGCCATATCCAGCTCTGAGGCAGAGGTGCAGTTCCACGTCATTACCTGAGGGGTGAGCCCTTGGGCGTGGCGATACCGTATCCTTTAGAGTCCAGGTTCCCCCCCACCTTCATGGTGTCACAGGGTTTCCTCTGCTCGATGTACTCGTTCATGGTGGACTCTAACAGGTAGGCATACTTCCCTTTGGACTTCCTCACCCTCATCACACCCTCGTCTGTGGTCTTCACAAACACTGAGGGGTCGGCCGACTTCATGTACGACCACATCTTCTCAAACACTGCGATCTTAGACCGCTGGGGAGAGAGGAGGGGTTAGGATTGTGTGTGTGTGTGTGTGTGTGTGTGTGTGTGTGTGTGTGTGTGTGTGTGTGTGCGAGTAAACTGCATGTACATGCCAGTCAAACAGGTGTGTGTCTATAAGTAAACCACAGGTCTCACCCTGAAGAACTCCTTGGTGGAACCAGCATCTAGAGTTCCGTAGGCGATCTCAGTCTGTTTAGCCAGGTCCTCAGCACTCTCTATGGGAGACACCATCCTCTCCACTGTGAGGAAAGCAGCCAGGTTGGCCGTGTAGGACGAGATGATGATGAGAGTGAAGAACCACCACACGCCACCCACTATCCGCCCTGACAGAGACCTAGAGGGCGAAACAGCCAGAGACAGGAGTTTGAGACATGCCTACAGACACCTACGTACATAACCCATAGGATATGTCCAGCTACACTTGAAAGGAGAAAGATATAACGGTGACTAACCCCATTCTGTACAAATCTGAGCAACCGCGGCATTCAAACGAGGCTGCAATGAAAACGAATGGGATTGTAGCGACCGTGTTGGTATCAACATCTGGGGTGTGAACTAGGTTTCATGGTAATGGTAATGGCTCAATAGTATTGGAGAAAAGTTGAAAAAACTGACCCCACCGACGCTGTACGTTAAATTGTGACGTGTCATGAAGTAACGTGTGTGTGGCATTATGCACCTCATTCTGTGTGGTACAGCCTCTCTGCAACAGGTGTAGCGCTTCTCTCACAGTTTAAAAACAAGAAAGGGACAGGGACAGGGGAAGGGGAAGGGGAAAGAGGTAAGGGGTAACGGGGAAGGGTAAGGGTAAGGTAATCTAGCATGACATGACAGTATGCATCCTCCACCCCGACTCCATACAGTACAGCAGTCTCTGTCTGTGTCTCATCATCAGACACCATGCTGTGTCCCAAATAGCACCATATTCCCTTCACAGTGCACTACTTTTGACCAGGGCCCCTATATAGGGAATAAGGTGCCGTTTGGGATACACCCCTGCCTCTACTGTAATGTCATCAAGGCTCTGGGAGAGCTGTGTTAAATGTGCTGAGACAAGATAACTGAGCATCACAAAGGAACTACACCACATTCATCTCACCTTAAGGAAGCTGCCAGCGTGTTTCACGGAGGCACACACATTAATTGGTGGTGATTAATAACAGGAGGAGGAAGAGGAGGCCACTTAGTCACAGCTTTTCAAAAACAAACCACTGATTTGTCGGAAGCCAATTCCCCTAGTACCTTTCTCTGTGTCTCGGGAAGTGTCCCAAATGGAACCCTATTGCCTTTATGGTGCACTGCGTCTGACCAGGGTCATGTGATAGGCCATATAGGGAACAGGGTACCACATGGGCTGTAGCTCCGTCTCTCTGCCCCAGGAGAACACGACTGAGCACTAACGATTAACTGTATCTCTGTTACGTACCATTCTCTTCTCTGGCACGTCAGACTCAGAGAGAGTACAGGACAGAGAGTGTACAGGACAGAGAGAGTACAGGACAGAGAGAGTACAGGACAGAGAGAGTACAGGACAGAGAGTGTACAGGACAGAGAGAGTACAGGACAGAGAGAGTACAGGACAGAGAGAGTACAGGACAGAGAGAGTACAGGACAGAGAGAGTACAGGACAGAGAGAGTACAGGACAGAGAAAGATAGAGAGCTTTTACGTGATCAACAATAAGCTGAAGCGAAAACAAAAAAGGGTTCCAGGGTTTAGTCTTCGTGTAGTTAGTGAAGTAGAACATTAAAAGGAAGATTGAACAAGAAAACAAGAGGGAAACTATTTAGGATGAGAGAAGATAGGAGGATGATGAAAAAGTTACAAGGCCTGAGAAGAGATGGAAAGAGGGTATGAGTGAAAGAGAAGAGAGGGAAAAGAGCATATGTGGAGACCTACCACAGTGTTAAACCTGAGCAGGCTTTAGGTGGAGGAGGATATGTCTGCATGTCTGTCCATCTGGGTATACTATATCCCTTCCTCTCTATCCCTCCTTCCATGCATGCTCCCATCCCCTGCTTCTCTTCTCTCTCTCTCTTTTTATTTAACCTTTATTTACTTAGGCAAGTTAGTTAAGAACAAATTCTTATTTACAATGGCGTCCTACCCCCGCCAAACCTTCCCGTAACCCGGACAACGCTTGGCCAGTTGTGCAACACCCTATGGGACTCCCGATCACTGCCAGCTGTGATTCAGCCCAGGATCGAACCCGGGTCGCACTGAGATGCAGTGGCTTAGACCACTGCGCCACTCGGGAGCCCTCCTAGCTCTCTGTCTCTCTCTCTCTCTCCCTACCCCTCACACCCTCCCTCTCTTTCTCACTCCCTCTCGCTCCCTCTCTCTCTCTCTTCCTAACCCTTACCCTTCTCACTATCTCATCATCTCTTTCTCACTCTTATCTACGAACAGTCTAATTAGTACTAATCAATCATCACCAACATATAAACCCCAAACTGTACAGCAGGGGTTCTCAAAGTGAGGTCCATGGTCCTGGAGGGGGTCCGCTGCAAGATCTCAAAATAGAAAATACACTGAACAAAAATATAAATGCAACATACAATTTTACTGGGTTACAGTTCATATAAGGAAATCAGTCAATTGAAATAAATAAATTAGGACCTAATCTATGTATTTTACATGACTGGAAATACAGATATACATTTGTTGATCACAGATTTAAAAAAAGCAGGGGTGTGGATCAGAAAACCAGTCAGTATCTGGAGTGACCACCATTTGCCTCATGCAATACTACCCCACCCATTTTTTTCACTGTCATTTAAGGCAAAATGTGTAGAATTGCATGATATCAGCTTTAAAGCTGCAACAACAAACATGTCTTTGCCCCATGACAAAATGTGTAGAATTGCAGGAAATGTGTTTTCTCTCCGATGCCAAGAGGCAAGCCTTTTAATCGTTCATTCCCTGGGCCCAAGACTTGGTTCGTCCAGCCACGCTGTTCATTCCCTGGGCCCAAGACTTGGTTCGTCCAGCCACGCTGTTCATTCCCTGGGCCCAAGACTTGGTTCGTCCAGCCACGCACGGCAGAAATCATAGTAAAACTCATTGTAGGCTATTTTTAAATGGCACTGGAGTTGTGTTCTGATTAGAAATGGGTCACTGGTGAATTTTCTATCACAAAAGTGGTCCCCAGTCCCAAAACGTTTGAGAAGCACATACAGTACAGTGTTGCAGTGAAACACTATGAAGGCTGCTTACAGTACTAGGTGGTTTAGAGCAGTGCCATCATTTCACTACCCCATTAAAACAATGATTAATGATTCATTCACAACTATTGATTACCGCTGAACATTATATTTAATGGTTATGTTAATATGGAACAGGTATGGGATGCTTGTGTGCATAAGAGTGAATGTCTGTGTGTATCAGAAAAGGAGCAGGTCCAGGTGTGCTCCCAGCAGCCAAACAAAACCAAAGCCCTCTCTAACCATCCTCTAATCATCCTCTAACATCCTCTAACCATCCTCTAATCATTCACTAACCATCCTCTAACCATCCTCTAATCATCATCTAATCATCCTCTAATCATCCGCTAACCATCCTCTAATAACCCTCTACTATCCTCTAACCATCCTCTAATGATCCTCTAATGATCCTCTAACCAGCCTCTAATCATCCTCTAACCATCCTCTAACCATCCTCTAACCATCCTCTAATTATTCTCTAACCATCCTCTAATCATCCTCTAACATCCTCTAATTATCCTCTAATCATTCTCTAACCATCCTCTAACCATCCTCTAACCATCCTCTAATCATCCTCTAACCATCCTCTAATCATCCTCTAACCATCCTCTAACCATCCTCTAATCATTCTCTAACCATCCTCTAACCATCCTCTAACCATCCTCTAACCATCCTCTAATAATCCTCTAATCATCCTCTAACCATCCTCTAACCATCCTCTAACCATCCTCTAATCATCCTCTAACCATCCTCTAACCATCCTCTAATCTCCCCAGCTCTGAGTCGATTTAGTGTAGCAAACTGAACTGCTAAACTCCCCGTAAAATTCCCCTTCTATTCCATATGCTAATTAGCATGACTAATGACATCAGTGAGTGTAAGGAATGAGTCTGTAATGACCACATTACAATGGATTAGGATTTACACTGCTGGAAATGAGGGACAAAAGCAGGCTGAATAATGTTCTGATTCCAGACCAGTCAGAAATGAGAAGAACAAGACGTACCGGCTTTTCTGCTTTTTGGATCTGAATAAATTAGATAGGTGTGTGTGTGTGTTCTCGAAATGCCACGTCGCTTCTAATAATGCAGTCGGACTCTTGCGACCTGGCTGGAACTCATCCCTCTCTCCATTTTTCTCCATCTCTCTCTCTCCCACACTCTCTCTCTCCCACACTCTCTCTCTCGCACACTCTCTCTCTCTCACACACTCTCTCTCTCACACTCTCTCTCTCTCTCTCAGCTCTATTCTATAAAGGTCAGTATTTTCATGCAGTAGAAAATGAGTGAATTATGTTAATAATGTTTACAGCCTAGGGCAGTGTTTCCCAACCCTGGTCTTCCAGTATCCCAACAGTACAGCTGTATCGTAACCCTGGACAAACACACCTGGTTCAACTTGTCAACCAATCATCAAGCGCTCAATGAGTTGAATCAGGTGATGGTCCATGAATACAATAAAACTGTACTGTTGGGGTACAGGAGGACCAGGGTTGGGAAACATCAGTCTAGGGCACTCAAAACAGTAAACATTTCTACTAAAGGTCTTTACCATAGAGTGATATGGCATACGATGCTGTGTACTAGTGTGATACAAGGAGGGAATCAATTCAACGGCTGATGTGGACTTAGTGGGTCACTGCCTTTTATGTACACACACACACACACACACACACACACACACACACACACACACACACACACACACACACACACACACACACACACACACACACACACACACACACACACACACACACACACACACACACACACACACACACACACACACACACACACACACACACACACACACACACACACACACACAGAAACAGTGTTAGTCACTTCAGCAAGAAACACTAACCATGGGTGCATTCATCAGAACTTGCAGTATAGTCTGATAGTTAACGGATAGCATCAACAGACACATGCAGACATACACACACACATACACACAGGGGTGCTGTGACATAACGCACGCACGCATACGAGTACATGCTGTGAGCTGCGACACTCTGTAAGGAATGGTGTCTCTCTCGGTTGCCATGGCAGCATACCCTGCTCTCCAAACGATCTGAGCTGAAAGAAGGATTTAAGTCTTCTCACTCCTCCTTCCCTCCCTCTCTGCCCCTCTCTTCTCCCTCTCTGCCCCTCTCTTCTCCCTCTCTGCCCCTCTCTTCTCCCTCTCTGCCCCTCTCTTCTCCCTCTCTGCCCCTCTCTTCTCCCTCTCTGCCCCTCTCTTCTCTCTCTCTGCCCCTCTCTTCTCCCTCTCTGCCCCTCTCTTCTCCCTCTCTGCCCCTCTCTTCTCTCTCTCTGCCCCTCTCTTCTCCCTCTCTGCCCCTCTCTTCTCCCTCTCTTCTCTCTCTCTGCCCCTCTCTTCTCTCTCTCTGCCCCTCTCTTCTCCCTGTCTAGCTCTCTCTGGCCCCCCTCTCTCTGTACTCTATCAATCTCTCTCTTTTTCTCTCTGTCCTCTCTCTCATTCTCTCTCGGTTCTCTATCAGTCTCTCTCTCTCTCATTCTCTCTCTGTCCTCTATCAGGCTCTCTCTGTGGGAGGCAGCAGAACAAACACTAAAGTGTGTATCTCTCTTCTCTCTTAACCGGTAAAATCCACAGACACAGCCCTTCAGATCATCAAGCAACTATAGTAGCATATCAAATCCTTTAGCCAGTTACTAGCCTACCTACTCTGATTTAGCCAGTTACTGACATATATTCTCTGCTTTAACCAGTTACTAGCCTATCGTCTCTGCTTTAGCCAGTTACTAGCCTATCTGCTCTGCTTAAACCAGTTACGAGCCTATCTTCTCTGCTTTAACCAGTTACGAGCCTATCTTCTCTGATTTGGCCAGTTACGAGCCTATCTTCTCTGATTTGGCCAGTTACTAGCCTATCTTCTCTGATTTAGCCAGTTAATAGCCTATCTTCTCTGATTTAGCCAGTTACTAGCCTATCTTCTCTGATTTAGCCAGTTACTAGCCTATCTACACTGATTTAGCCAGTTACTAGCCAATATACTCTGATATAGCCAGTTACTAGCCTATTTACTCTGATTTAGCCAGTTACTAGCCTATCTTCTCTGATTTAGCCAGTTACAAGCCTATCTTCTCTGATTTAGCCAGTTACTAGCCAATATACTCTGATATAGCCAGTTACTAGCCTATCTTCTCTGATTCAGCCAGTTACTAGCCTATCTTCTCTGATTTAGCCAGTTACAAGCCTATCTTCTCTGATTTAGCCAGTTACAAGCCTATCTTCTATGATTTGGCCAGTTACTAGCCTATCGTCTCTGATTTAGCCAGTTACTAGCCTATATACTCTGATTTAGCCAGCTACTAGCCTTTCTTCTCTGATTTAGCCAGTTACGAGCCTATCTTCTCTGATTTGGCCAGTTATGAGCCTATCTTCTCTGATTTGGCCAGTTACTAGCCTATCTTCTCTGATTTAGCCAGTTACTGGCCTATCCACTCTGATTTAGCCAGTTACTAGCCTATCTTCACTGATTTAGCCAGTTACTAGCCAATATGCTCTGATTTAGCCAGTTACTAGCCTATCTACTCTGATTTAGCCAGTTACTAGCCTATCTACACAGATTTAGCCAGTTACTAGCCAATATACTCTGATATAGCCAGTTACTAGCCTATTTACTCTGATTTAGCCAGTTACTAGCCTATCTAATCTGATTTAGCCAGTTACAAGCCTATCTTCTCTGATTTAGCCAGTTACTAGCCTATCTTCTCTGATTTAGCCAGTTACTAGCCTATATACTCTGATTTAGCCAGTTACTAGCCTATCCCCACTGATTTAGCCAGTTACTAGCCTATCTTCTCTGATTTAGCCAGTTACAAGCCTATCTTCTCTGATTTAGCCAGTTACTAGCCAATATACTCTGATATAGCCAGTTACTAGCCTATCTTCTCTGATTCAGCCAGTTACTAGCCTATCTTCTCTGATTTAGCCAGTTACTAGCCTATCTACTCTGATTTAGCCAGTTACAAGCCTATCTTCTATGATTTGGCCAGTTACTAGCCTATCGTCTCTGATTTAGCCAGTTACTAGCCTATATACTCTGATTTAGCCAGCTACTAGCCTTTCTTCTCTGATTTAGCCAGTTACGAGCCTATCTTCTCTGATTTGGCCAGTTACGAGCCTATCTTCTCTGATTTGGCCAGTTACGAGCCTATCTTCTCTGATTTAGCCAGTTACTAGCCTATCCACTCTGATTTAGCCAGTTACTAGCCTATCTTCACTGATTTAGCCAGTTACTGATCAATATACTCTGATATAGCCAGTTACTAGCCTATCTACTCTGATTTAGCCAGTTACTAGCCTATCTACACAGATTTAGCCAGTTACTAGCCAATATACTCTGATATAGCCAGTTACTAGCCTATTTACTCTGATTTAGCCAGTTACAAGCCTATCTAATCTGATTTAGCCAGTTACAAGCCTATCTTCTCTGATTTAGCCAGTTACTAGCCTAGCTTCTCTGATTTAGCCAGTTACTAGCCTATATACTCTGATTTAGCCAGTTACTAGCCTATCCCCACTGATTTAGCCAGTTACTAGCCTATATACTCTGATTTAGCCAGTTACTAGCCTATCTACTCTGAATTAGCCAGTTACTAGCCTATCTAATCTGATTTAGCCAGTTACAAGCCTATCTTCTCTGATTTAGCCAGTTACTAGCCTATCTTCTCTGATTTAGCCAGTTACTAGCCTATATACTCTGATTTAGCCAGTTACTAGCCTATCCCCACTGATTTAGCCAGTTACTAGCCTATATACTCTGATTTAGCCAGTTACTAGCCTATCTACTCTGATTTAGCCAGTTACTAGCCTATCTTCTCTGATTTAGCCAGTTACTAGCCTATCTTCTCTGATTTAGCCAGTTAATAGCCTATCTTCTCTGATTTAGCCAGTTAATAGCCTATCTCCACTGATTTAGCCAGTTACTAGCCTATATACTCTGATATAGCCAGTTACTAGCCTATATACTCTGATATAGCCAGTTACTAGCCTATATACTCTGATATAGCCAGTTACTAGTCTATTTACTCTGATTTAGCCAGTTACTAGCCTATCTAGTGGCCTGAACCACTGTCTGGTACATGGTGTTAACTCTACCTTAGATTTCCCAGAGACCCTGAACCCCTGTCTGGTACATGGTGTTAACTCTATCTTAGATTTCCCAGAGAGCCTGAAACCCTGTCTGGTACATGGTGTTAACTCTATCTTAGATTTCCCAGAGAGCCTGAACCCCTGTCTGGTACATGGTGTTAACTCTATCTTAGATTGCCCAGAAGGCCTGAACCCCTGTCTGGTACATGGTGCTAACTCTACCTTAGATTTCCCAGAGAGCCTGAACCCCTACGGGAAATCTAATCAAAAACTCATTCAGACTCAGTCACGATTATATTTTACGGAACATAACTAGCCTCCACAAGGACCATTTAAGTGTGTGTGTGCATGTACCTGTGTGTGTGCATGTACCTGTGTGTGTGCATACATGCCTGTATGTCTGCATACTTATCTGTGTGTCTGCCTCCGTGTGTGAGTCTGTGTGTTCCTGTGTGTGAATATGATGTAGTGTGTGTGCCTGAGTGTGGGTGTGGGTGTGTGTGTGTGTGTGTGTGTGTGTGTGTGTGTGTGTGTGTGTGTGTGTGTGTGTGTGTGTGTGTGTGTGTGTGTGTGTGTGTGTGTGTGTGTGTGTGTGTGTGTGTGTGTGTGCGTCCTTGTATACGTGCCCGTGTGTCTGCCTCAGTGTGTGAGTGTGTGTATGCTTTTATGTGTGTTAGAGTGATCAAGGGTTGCTTTGATGTGAGACAATGTCCTGAAGTAAACTCAACCGGGTTATAAATCAACCACGCTCTATATTACATGCTCTTATCTAAAGCCCTGCTATAATACTGGCTGTCTCTTATCTAAAGCACTGCTATAACACTGGCTGTCTCTCCTCTAAAGCCCTGCTATAATACTGGCTGTCTCTTCTCTAAAGCACTGCTAAAATACTGGCTGTCTCTTCTCCAAAGCCCTGCTAAAATACTGGCTGTCTCTTCTCCAAAGCCCTGCTAAAATACTGGCTGTCTCTTCTCTAAAGCACTGCTATAATACTGGCTGTCTCTTCTCTAAAGCACTGCTATAATACTGGCTGTTTCTTCTCTAAAGCCCTGCTATAATACTGGCGGTCTCTTACTAAAGCACTGCTATAATACTGGCTGTCTCTTCTCTAAAGCCCTGCTATAATACTGGCGGTCTCTTCTCTAAAGCCCTGCTATAATACTGTCTGTCTCTTCTCCAAAGCCCTGCTATAATACTGGCGGTCTCTTCTCTAAAGCCCTGCTATAATACTGGCTGGCTCTTCTCTAAAGCCCTGCTATAACACTGGCTGTCTCTTCTCTAAAGCCCTGCTATAATACTGGATGTCTCTTCTCTAAAGCACTGCTATAATACTGGCTGTTTCTTCTCTAAAGCCCTGCTATAATACTGGCTGTCTCTTACTAAAGCACTGCTATAATACTGGCTGTCTCTTCTCTAAAGCCCTGCTATAATACTGGCGGTCTCTTCTCTAAAGCCCTGCTATAATACTGGCTGGCTCTTCTCTAAAGCTCTGCTATAATACAGGCTGTCTCTTCTCTAAAGCCCTGCTATAATACTGGCTGTCTCTTCTCTAAAGCACTGCTATAATACTGGCTGTCTCTTCTCTAAAGCCCTGCTATAATACTGTCTGTCTCTTCTCTAAAGCCCTGCTATAATACTGTCTGTCTCTTCTCTAAAGCCCTGCTATAATACAGGCTGTCTCTTCTCTAAAGCACTGCTATAATACTGGCTGTCTCTTCTCTAAAGCACTGCTATAATACTGGCTGTCTCTTCTCTAAAGCCCTGCTATTATACTGGCTGTCTCTTCTCTAAAGCCCTGCTATAATACTGGCTGTCTCTTCTCTAAAGCACTGCTATAATACTGGCTGTCTCTTCTCTAAAGCACTGCTATAATACTGTCTGTCTCTTCTCTAAAGCACTGCTATAATACTGGCTGTCTCTTCTCTAAAGCCCTGCTATAATACTGGCTGTTTCTTCTCTAAAGCCCTGCTATAATACTGGCGGTCTCTTACTAAAGCACTGCTATAATACTGGCTGTCTCTTCTCTAAAGCCCTGCTATAATACTGGCGGTCTCTTCTCTAAAGCCCTGCTATAATACTGGCTGTCTCTTCTCTAAAGCACTGCTATAATACTGGCTGTCTCTTCTCTAAAGCCCTGCTATAATACTGGCTGTCTCTTCTCTAAAGCACTGCTATAATACTGTCTGTCTCTTCTCTAAAGCCCTGCTATAATACAGGCTCTCTTCTCTAAAGCCCTGCTATAATACTGTCTGTCTCTTCTCTAAAGCCCTGCTAAAATACAGGCTGTCTCTTCTCTAAAGCCCTGCTATAATACTGGCTCTCTTCTCTAAAGCCCTGCTATAATACTGGCTCTCTTCTCTAAAGCCCTGCTATAATACTGGCTGTCTCTTCTCTAAAGCCCTGCTAAAATACAGGCTCTCTTCTCTAAAGCACTGCTATAATACTGGCTCTCTTCTCTAAAGCCCTGCTATAATACTGGCTGTCTCTTTTCTAAAGGCCTGCTATAATACTGGCTCTCTTCTCTAAAGCCCTGCTATAATACTGGATGTCTCTTCTCTAAAGCACTGCTATAATACTGGCTGTTTCTTCTCTAAAGCCCTGCTATAATACTGGCGGTCTCTTACTAAAGCACTGCTATAATACTGGCTGTCTCTTCTCTAAAGCCCTGCTATAATACTGGCGGTCTCTTCTCTAAAGCCCTGCTATAATACTGGCTGTCTCTTCTCTAAAGCACTGCTATAATACTGGCTGTCTCTTCTCTAAAGCACTGCTATAATACTGTCTGTCTCTTCTCTAAAGCCCTGCTATAATACAGGCTGTCTCTTCTCTAAAGCACTGCTATAATACTGGCTGTCTCTTCTCTAAAGCACTGCTATAATACTGGCTGTCTCTTCTCTAAAGCCCTGCTATTATACTGGCTGTCTCTTCTCTAAAGCCCTGCTATAATACTGGCTGTCTCTTCTCTAAAGCACTGCTATAATACTGTCTGTCTCTTCTCTAAAGCACTGCTATAATACTGTCTGTCTCTTCTCTAAAGCACTGCTATAATACTGGCTGTCTCTTCTCTAAAGCCCTGCTATAATACTGGCTGTTTCTTCTCTAAAGCCCTGCTATAATACTGGCGGTCTCTTACTAAAGCACTGCTATAATACTGGCTGTCTCTTCTCTAAAGCCCTGCTATAATACTGGCGGTCTCTTCTCTAAAGCCCTGCTATAATACTGGCTGGCTCTTCTCTAAAGCACTGCTATAATACTGTCTGTCTCTTCTCTAAAGCCCTGCTATAATACTGGCTGTCTCTTCTCTAAAGCCCTGCTATAATACTGTATCTCATCTCTAAAGCACTGCTATAATACTGGCTGTCTCTTCTCTAAAGCCCTGCTATAACACTGGCTATCTCTTCTCTAAAGCACTGCTATAATACTGGCTGTCTCTTCTCTAAAGCACTGCTAAAATACAGGCTCTCTTCTCTAAAGCACTGCTATAATACTGGCTGTCTCTTCTCTAAAGCACTGCTATAATACTGTCTGTCTCTTCTCTAAAGCACTGCTATAATACTGTCTGTCTCATCTCTAAAGCACTGCTATAATACTGTCTGTCTCTTCTCTAAAGCCCTGCTATAATACAGGCTGTCTCTTCTCTAAAGCACTGCTATAATACTGGCTGTCTCTTCTCTAAAGCACTGCTATAATACTGTCTGTCTCTTCTCTAAAGCCCTGCTATAATACAGGCTGTCTCTTCTCTAAAGCACTGCTATAATACTGGCTGTCTCTTCTCTAAAGCACTGCTATAATACTGGCTGTCTCTTCTCTAAAGCCCTGCTATTATACTGGCTGTCTCTTCTCTAAAGCCCTGCTATAATACTGGCTGTCTCTTCTCTAAAGCACTGCTATAATACTGTCTGTCTCTTCTCTAAAGCACTGCTATAATACTGTCTGTCTCTTCTCTAAAGCACTGCTATAATACTGGCTGTCTCTTCTCTAAAGCCCTGCTATAATACTGGCTGTTTCTTCTCTAAAGCCCTGCTATAATACTGGCGGTCTCTTACTAAAGCACTGCTATAATACTGGCTGTCTCTTCTCTAAAGCCCTGCTATAATACTGGCGGTCTCTTCTCTAAAGCCCTGCTATAATACTGGCTGGCTCTTCTCTAAAGCACTGCTATAATACTGTCTGTCTCTTCTCTAAAGCCCTGCTATAACACTGGCTATCTCTTCTCTAAAGCACTGCTATAATACTGGCTGTCTCTTCTCTAAAGCCCTGCTATAATACAGGCTCTCTTCTCTAAAGCCCTGCTATAATACTGTCTGTCTCTTCTCTAAAGCACTGCTATAATACTGTCTGTCTCATCTCTAAAGCACTGCTATAATACTGTCTGTCTCTTCTCTAAAGCCCTGCTATAATACAGGCTGTCTCTTCTCTAAAGCACTGCTATAATACTGGCTGTCTCTTCTCTAAAGCACTGCTATAATACTGTCTGTCTCTTCTCTAAAGCCCTGCTATAATACAGGCTGTCTCTTCTCTAAAGCACTGCTAAAATACTGGCGGTCTCTTCTCTAAAGCACTGCTATAATACAGGCTGTCTCTTCTCTAAAGCACTGCTATAATACTGGCTGTCTCTTCTCTAAAGCACTGCTATAATACTGGCTGTCTCTTCTCTAAAGCACTGCTAAAATACTGGCTGTCTCTTCTCTAAAGCCCTGCTATAATACTGGCTGTCTCTTCTCTAAAGCACTGGTATAATACTGGCTGTCTCTTCTCTAAAGCCCTGCTATAATACTGGCTGTCTCTTCTCTAAAGCACTGCTAAAATACTGGCGGTCTCTTCTCTAAAGCCCTGCTATAATACTGGCTATCTCTTCTCTAAAGCCCTGCTATAATACTGTCTGTCTCTTCTCTAAAGCACTGCTATAATACAGGCTGTCTCTTCTCTAAAGCCCTGCTATAATACTGGCTGTCTCTTCTCTAAAGCACTGCTATAATACTGGCTGTCTCTTCTCTAAAGCCCTGCTATAATACAGGCTGTCTCTTCTCTAAAGCATTGGAAAAATACTGGCTGTCTCTTCTCTAAAGCCCTGCTATAATACTGTCTGTCTCTTCTCTAAAGCACTGCTATAATACTGGCTGTCTCTTCTCTAAAGCACTGCTAAAATACTGGCTGTCTCTTCTCTAAAGCACTGCTATAATACAGGCTGTCTCTTCTCTAAAGCACTGCTAAAATACTGGCGGTCTCTTCTCTAAAGCATTGGAAAAATACTGGCTGTCTCTTCTCTAAAGCCCTGCTATAATACTGTCTGTCTCTTCTCTAAAGCACTGCTATAATACTGGCTGTCTCTTCTCTAAAGCACTGCTATAATACAGGCTGTCTCTTCTCTAAAGCATTGGAAAAATACTGGCTGTCTCTTCTCTAAAGCCCTGCTATAATACTGTCTGTCTCTTCTCTAAAGCACTGCTATAATACTGGCTGTCTCTTCTCTAAAGCACTGCTATAATACTGGCTGTCTCTTCTCTAAAGCCCTGCTATAATACTGGCTGTCTCTTCTCTAAAGCACTGCTATAACACTGGCTGTCTCTTCTCTAAAGCACTGCTATAATACTGGCTGTCTCTTCTCTAAAGCCCTGCTATAATACTGGCTGTCTCTTCTCTAAAGCCTTGCTATAATACTGGCGGTCTCTTCTCTAAAGCACTGCTATAATACTGGATGTCTCTTCTCTAAAGCACTGCTAAAATACTGGCTCTCTTCTCTAAAGCCCTGCTATAATACAGGCTGTCTCTTCTCTAAAGCCCTGCTAAAATACTGGCGGTCTCTTCTCTAAAGCACTGCTATAATACAGGCTGTCTCTTCTCTAAAGCCCTGCTAAAATACTGGCGGTCTCTTCTCTAAAGCACTGCTATAATACTGGCTGTCTCTTCTCTAAAGCACTGGTATAATACTGGCTGTCTCTTCTCTAAAGCCCTGCTATAATACTGTATGTCTCTTCTCTAAAGCCCTGCTATAATACAGGCTCTCTTCTCTAAAGCCCTGCTATAATACTGGCTATCTCTTCTCTAAAGCCCTGCTATAATACTGTCTGTCTCTTCTCTAAAGCACTGCTATAATACAGGCTCTCTTCTCTAAAGCCCTGCTATAATACTGGCTGTCTCTTCTCTAAAGCACTGGTATAATACTGGCTGTCTCTTCTCTAAAGCCCTGCTATAATACTGTATGTCTCTTCTCTAAAGCCCTGCTATAATACAGGCTCTCTTCTCTAAAGCCCTGCTATAATACTGGCTATCTCTTCTCTAAAGCCCTGCTATAATACTGTCTGTCTCTTCTCTAAAGCACTGCTATAATACAGGCTCTCTTCTCTAAAGCACTGCTAAAATACTGGCTGTCTCTTCTCTAAAGCCCTGCTATAACACTGGCTGTCTCTTCTCTAAAGCTCTGCTATAATACAGGCTGTCTCTTCTCTAAAGCCCTGCTAAAATACAGGCTGTCTCTTCTCTAAAGCCCAGCTATAATACTGGCTGTCTCTTCTCTAAAGCACTGCTAAAATACTGGCTGTCTCTTCTCTAAAGCCCTGCTAAAATACAGGCTGTCTCTTCTCTAAAGCCCTGCTATAACACTGGCTGTCTCTTCTCTAAAGCTCTGCTATAATACAGGCTGTCTCTTCTCTAAAGCCCTGCTAAAATACAGGCTGTCTCTTCTCTAAAGCCCTGCTAAAATACTGGCTGTCTCTTCTCTAAAGCCCTGCTATAATACTGGCTGTCTCTTCTCTAAATCCCTGCTATAATACAGGCTGTCTCTTCTCTAAAGCTCTGCTATAATACTGTCTGTCTCTTCTCTAAAGCACTGCTATAATACTGGCTGTCTCTTCTCTAAAGCACTGCTAAAATACAGGCTGTCTCTTCTCTAAAGCCCTGCTTTAACACTGGCTGTCTCTTCTCTAAAGCACTGCTATAATACTGGCTGTCTCTTCTCTAAAGCCCTGCTATAATACTGGTGGTCTCTTCTCTAAAGCACTGCTATAATACTGGCTGTCTCTTCTCTAAAGCCCGGTAGATCGAAATTGCGTATATGTCTTCCGCATGTGTGATGTAAGATGTGAAATCTGACAGCACTTGAAGCTGGGATGTCCTTCCTACCATTTCATTCGCTCTTCCGACTGTCCATCAAAAGCTGGCTGAAACCTACGTCACACTCCTTACATCGTAGAGCAGCAGGAGAGAGTGCTTTTGTCACTCTAGCACATTCAGAGATCGATTCATAGAAAGTAATCTAAAATTATTCACAGATTTTAAACAAAAAACACTATTTGTTTGTCATAGAAGGACACAATTAATATGAGATGAAATGCGAGTTCCTGACATGTTCAGGTGTCACGCCCTGACCAGTAAGAGCCTTTTTATGTCTCTATTTGGTTTGGTCAGGGTGTGATTTGGGGTGGGCATTCAATCTTTTGTTTTTCTATGATTTTGTATTTCTATGTTTTGGCCGGGTATGGTTCTCAATCAGGGACAGCTGTCTATCGTTGTCTCTGATTGGGAAGCATACTTAGGTAGCCCTCCTCCCTCCTTTCTTAGTGGGAAGTTAACTTTGTTTGTGGCACATAGCCCTTTAGCTTCACGGTTGTTTTGGATTGTTAATTGTTTTTGTCGGCGTCATAATAAATAAAGGATTATGTATGCTCACCACGCTGCACCTTGGTCTACTTCTGTTGACGGCCGTGATATCAGGGAGCCAAGCTAGAGCTCTGTGCGTCATTCACAGAGTTCGGGGCAGAAGTTTTGATCAATAGAGACCTTTAGAAAATCTGCAGATTGTCTCTAACACTAAACATTCAAATATGTATTTTACATTCATAAGGAAGGTGAACTCATAGTTAGTCATTTTATAATTTGATTATACTATATTTAGAAAGCTTATAAGTCATTTCAAGTCTTATTTATACAGTTTTGTTGAATAGGAAAAGCATCATGAAAAATATTTAATGTTATCATATTTGTACTGTGTATTTGAGCTTGCGTCCACAAAAGTGACTATACCTCGGCAATGTATTTTTTTTTAAATGACCAGAAAGGTGAGATTTGAACCTTTTTGGAATATGAAGCATTATTAGTTATTTTTATGTTCCTCTCATGATAAATAATTACTTTTGGGATTAAGTAGATTACATTTTAGATTACATTTAGTTACATTTAAGAGGTTAAAGCTGGTCCAGCACCATCCTCAGACAATTGCCTTCATTGTCACGCCCTGATCTGTTTCACCTGTCCTTGTGCTTGTCTCTACCCTCCTCCAGGTGTTGCCCATCTTCCACATTATCCCCTGGGTACTTATACCTGTGTTCTCTGTTTGTCTGTTGCCAGTTCGTCTTGTTTGTCAAGTCAACCAGCGTTTTTTCTGCTTTCCCCAGTCTCTCTTTTTCTCGCTCTCCTGGTTTTGACCATTGCCTGTCCTGACTCTGAGCCCGCCTGCCGTCCTGTGCCTGTCCCACTACTCTGGATTATCGACCCCTGCCTGCCTTGACCTGTCGTTTGCCTGCACCTGTTGCTGTAATAAACATTGTTACTTCAACAGTCTGCATTTGGGTCTTACCTGAAACGTGATAGTACAAACTGGCCTTGACTGACCCAGCAGACTTAGACCAGCTACGCAACACCATCTCCTCCCAGGAACCATCATTAGTAACACGAGGAGTTGCTTCGCAGTCTGATGGAAGGGTTCCAGGAAGTGGCCGAACGTCAGACCTAGCATTGGACGCATTGCGGGGGCAATTCCATGGGCTACCTATCAGGCAACCTACCATGACAGTAACCTCCCAGCCCCCAAGTAACCAGGCTGGTAGCAGCACCATCATCCTGGTTTCCCGAGAATGCCGCTTACCGGAGTGCTACAATGGCGATTCCAGAACCTGCCGGGCCTTTCTCTCCCAGTGCTCCATCGTTTTCGAGCTGCAGCCTTCTTCGTTCCCCTCAGACAGCTCGAAGATAGCGTACAATATTACGCTGAGGTCCGGGAGGGCACTCGCCTGGGCCACGGCGGTGTGGGAGCAACAATCCACCATCTGCCTCAGTCTGGAGGTATTCGTGATGGAGGTGAGAAAAGTTGGAGGCTCCAATTTCCGGGAGAGAGGCTGCCTGGAAGTTACTCCAGCTTCGGTAGGACTCCCTCAATGTGGCAGACCATGCGGTGGATTTCCGCACGCTAGCAGCGGAGGGTGCCTGGAACCCGGAAGCACTGTTCGACACGTTCCTGCACGGATTATCGGAGGAAGTAAAGGACGAGCTTGCAGCCCGGGAACTACCGACGGATCTCCACTCACTCATCCCTTTAAACATCCGGATCGATGGACGGCAACAGGAACGTAGCCAATTGCGGTCCCAATCACTCACTCAAGGATTCCACCTTGCATCTGATGAACTCCGGAAGTCCCCGATAGCATCTGGGATACCTGAGTTCCTCCATGAGCCTCCGAAGACTGACGATTTGCCTCTTCGCAAGCTGATGCAGCTCGGCAGGGCTAGGCTTTCTCCAGCCGAACGCCTATGCAGACTTGAGATCCAGAGTTGTCTGTATTGCGGTAATGCCAGTCATTATGTGTCTACCTGTCCCTTCAAGAGACTCCCCCTACTCGCACCCCTCTCCATGCCACCCTGCTGTGGGGCAACCAGTCCAAGTCTCTCCAGATACTCATCGACTCGAGGGCCGATATGAGTCTTATGGACGTTACTCTGGCGTCCGAGCTGGGCATCCCCACTCAACCCCTCTCCATTCCCATAAATGTTAGAGCGCTGGACGGGCACTCTATAGGCCGGGTCACCCACCATACCACCACCATCAACCTACGTGTGTCGGGGAACCACAGTGAGATGATCCAATTCCCGCTAATTGAGTCTCCGCAGGTACCTTTGGTATTGGGATTCTCTTGGCTCCAGCGACACAATCCCTTGATTGACTGGCCTACTGGTGCCATCATGGGCTGAAGCCCGTTTTGCTACATTCATTGCCTGAAATTAGTTCTGCCCACCCCGGGACGTCTTCCTGGGGGCTTGGAAATTGTTCCGAACCTCTCCGCCATTTCCGCGGAGTACCAGAACCTCCGGGAGGGGTTCAGTAAGGCCAGGGCCACTTCACTTCCGCAAAACCGACCGGTACCCAAGGATATTTAGCCGGGTGCACTGGCACGCCGCTATAGCCCCGCGGCTACTCCCCTGGAAGCCGAGACCTTTTCCCCTGCTCCAGAGTCATTAGACCCTCTGCTGTTCGTCCTCTGTTGCCCCGTACCCTCCGTGTACTTCCTACTTGTCATGTGTCTAGTCTAAATCTCACAGCCCTTTGTCAACAATATTCATTGTTGGTGCAATTCACATCTCTGGAAAAGGCTTAAAATACAAGATACAATCCTGCTATGTCACATGATTGCCCTAGACGTATGAGTCTATAATGTGTTGATGTTTCCATTGTTCTTGTTGATATCTGTAGTGGAGATGACTTCAGCAGTATAATGTGTTGAGTTTCCATAGTTCTTGTTGATATCTGTAGTGGAGATGACTTCAGCAGTATAATGTGTTGATGTTTCCATTGTTCTTGTTGATATCTGTAGTGGAGATGACTTCAGCAGTATAATGTGTTGATGTTTCCATAGTTCTTGTTGATATCTGTAGTGGAGATGACTTCAGCAGTATAATGTGTTGATGTTTCCATTGTTCTTGTTGATATCTGTAGTGGAGATGACTTCAGCAGTATAATGTGTTGATGTTTCCATTGTTCTTGTTGATATCTGTAGTGGAGATGACTTCAGCAGTATAATGTGTTGATGTTTCCATTGTTCTTGTTGATATCTGTAGTGGAGATGACTTCAGCAGTATAATGTGTTGATGTTTCCATAGTTCTTGTTGATATCTGTAGTGGAGATGACTTCAGCAGTATAATGTGTTGATGTTTCCATAGTTCTTGTTGATATCTGTAGTGGAGATGACTTCAGCAGTATAATGTGTTGATGTTTCCATTGTTCTTGTTGATATCTGTAGTGGAGATGACTTCAGCAGTATAATGTGTTGAGTTTCCATAGTTCTTGTTGATATCTGTAGTGGAGATGACTTCAGCAGTATAATGTGTTGATGTTTCCATTGTTCTTGTTGATATCTGTAGTGGAGATGACTTCAGCAGTATAATGTGTTGATGTTTCCATTGTTCTTGTTGATATCTGTAGTGGAGATGACTTCAGCAGTATAATGTGTTGAGTTTCCATAGTTCTTGTTGATATCTGTAGTGGAGATGACTTCAGCAGTATAATGTGTTGATGTTTCCATTGTTCTTGTTGATATCTGTAGTGGAGATGACTTCAGCAGTATAATGTGTTGAGTTTCCATAGTTCTTGTTGATATCTGTAGTGGAGATGACTTCAGCAGTATAATGTGTTGATGTTTCCATTGTTCTTGTTGATATCTGTAGTGGAGATGACTTCAGCAGTATAATGTGTTGATGTTTCCATAGTTCTTGTTGATATCTGTAGTGGAGATGACTTCAGCAGTATAATGTGTTGAGTTTCCATAGTTCTTGTTGATATCTGTAGTGGAGATGACTTCAGCAGTATAATGTGTTGATGTTTCCATTGTTCTTGTTGATATCTGTAGTGGAGATGACTTCAGCAGTATAATGTGTTGATGTTTCCATAGTTCTTGTTGATATCTGTAGTGGAGATGACTTCAGCAGTATAATGTGTTGATGTTTCCATTGTTCTTGTTGATATCTGTAGTGGAGATGACTTCAGCAGTATAATGTGTTGATGTTTCCATTGTTCTTGTTGATATCTGTAGTGGAGATGACTTCAGCAGTATAATGTGTTGATGTTTCCATTGTTCTTGTTGATATCTGTAGTGGAGATGACTTCAGCAGTATAATGTGTTGATGTTTCCATTGTTCTTGTTGATATCTGTAGTGGAGATGACTTCAGCAGTATAATGTGTTGATGTTTCCATTGTTCTTGTTGATATCTGTAGTGGAGATGACTTCAGCAGTATAATGTGTTGATGTTTCCATTGTTCTTGTTGATATCTGTAGTGGAGATGACTTCAGCAGTAGAGAATGTTCATTTCTAATCAAAGAACTACAAAATGGGCTCAATTCAAATTCCTTTCAAACAACTGTCAGGAATACACATCAGAACCTACAGAGAGCATTTAAACAAACAAACCTACACAAACCACCAATCATTGAGATCTAACAGCTGAGCGAAGCATGTATAGAAAGAGACAGATCTGTATGAGAGAAATTCAGATGAGAGAGAGAAACAGATATCATCTGTTCAGCAGGCATGGGATTAGAGGAAGATTGTGCTTGCTTTCATATACAGTATACACATTCTCTCTCTCTCACACACACACACACACACACACACACACACACACACACACACACACACACACACACACACACACACACACACACACACACACACACACACACACACACACACACACACACACACACACACACACACACACACACACACACACACACACACACACACACACACGTCAGGATGCTTTAATAGACTGGAACCATTATTCATTATGGAATGATGAAAATACACAGCGGACGCTCTGTGTGTGTGTGTGTGTGGCAGGTAGCATTGTAAGTGACAAACTGGGCACTGTGCCCTGCTTCTCACACTGACCAACACCAGGTAAAATCAGTAGTCTAGTTAAACTGGGCACTGTGCCCTGCTTCTCACACTGACCAACACCAGGTAATATCAGTAGTCTAGTTAAACTGGGCACTGTGCCCTGCTTCTCACGCTGACCAACACCAGGTAATATCAGTAGTCTAGTTAAACTGGGCACTGTGCCCTGCTTCTCACACTGACCAACACCAGGTAATATCAGTAGTCTAGTCAAACTGGGCACTGTGCCCTGCTTCTCACGCTGACCAACACCAGGTAATATCAGTAGTCTCGTCAAACTGGGCACTGTGCCCTGCTTCTCACGCTGACCAACACCAGGTAATATCAGTAGTCTAGTCAAACTGGGCACTGTGCCCTGCTTCTCACACTGACCAACACCAGGTAATATCAGTAGTCTAGTCAAACTGGGCACTGTGCCCTGCTTCTCACACTGACCAACACCAGGTAATATCAGTAGTCTAGTTAAACTGGGCACTGTGCCCTGCTTCTCACGCTGACCAACACCAGGTAATATCAGTAGTCTAGTCAAACTGGGCACTGTGCCCTGCTTCTCACGCTGACCAACACGAGGTAAGCTGCCTGTTCAAATTCTAAAATGACTTGATATTAGGCTTTATTAGTTGAGTGACAACCTGTGTAATTTGCTAGGTTATTGTTAACTATGCGCTGTTGAAAATTGTGTTTTACCAAAATAAAAGTAAGCTACCGGCTTCAGAAATTATAAAGGTCATGTTAACTGACTTATATTATATCATAAAACAAAACGTATAAGATCTCTTAAGTCTGTGATAACCTCAGACCTTATTTTCTGCGTTTATCCCAAAATGTTATTCCTTCCCCATTGGCAGGGTGGTAGATGCCGAGTCTCCCTTATGGCTCAGATCAGGTGTCTACACACACACACACACACACACACACACACACACACACACACACACACACACACACACACACACACACACACACACACACACACACACACACACACACACACACACACACACACACACACACACACACACACACAGAGAGAGAGACACAGGCACACACAGAGAGACACAGGCACACACACACACAGACACACACACACAGGCACAAACAGTACATACACCATAGACATACATAATTCACACACAGACACACACACACACACACACACACACACACACACACACACACACACACACACACACACACACACACACACACACACACACACACACACACACACACACACACACACACACACACACACACACACAAACACGTCAGGATGCTTTATTAGACTGGAACCATTATTCATTATGGAATGATTTTGACCAGTGGGCTGAGAAATTGTTATTGTGACGGGTAGCGAACGCTCTGTGTGTGTGTGTGTGTGGCAGGTAGCATTGTAAGTGACAGTGTTGATTTATTTCAGGCTAGCAGTGCAGCGGTAACACCGACCGAACGAGCAGGAGAGAAGAGGAGCCAAGTCCTCTAGGGAAACACACACACACACACACACACACACACACACACACACACACACACACACACACACACACACACACACACACACACACACACACACACACACACACACACACACACACACACACACACAGACACACACAGACACACACAGACACAGACACAGACACAGAGTTTCTGTTGATCTCACACTAAAAATGAGGAAACACACAGTTGGCTTTGGTTGACTTTGTTTGTTAGAGAATCACACCTTGGTCTTGTGTGGTTAGTGTGTGTGTGTTTTGTGCTGTAAGCATGAAAGGAATGAGGCTTGTGAAATAATTATTGAAGAAAGAGAAATGGATATCGTCTGCTCAGCAGGCATGAGATGACATGAATATATGCAGGCACACACACATGAACGCACGTACTCACTCACTCACACACTCACACAAACACGCACTCACTCACACAAACTCACTCACACACACACAATCACACACGTAATCACTCACACGCACACTCACGTATGCACGCACGCACATACATGCCCGCCTGCGCGCAGTGTCTGCCGGATCAGCTCATCACTAAATATAGAGCGACAGAGAGAGAGAGGGAGGGAGAGATCTAAAAAGGAGGGATGAGGAGAGGAGGCTAGGAGAGAGAAGGAGAGATCTATGAAAGGGAGGGAGAATGGGGAAAGAGAGAAGAGGACATGGAAGGTGGGGAGAGAGGAACATGTGGAGGCTATGAGGGGAGATGGATGAGAGGAACAGGTGGAGAACATGAGGGGAGATGGATGAGAGGAACAGGTGGAGGACATGAGGGAAGATGGAGGAGAGGAACAGGTGGAGGCTATGAGGGGAGATGGATGAGAGGAACAGGTGGAGGATATGAGGGGAGATGGATGAGAGGAACAGGTGGAGGCTATGAGGGGAGATGGATGAGAGGAACAGGTGGAGGACATGAGGGAAGATGGAGGAGAGGAACAGGTGGAGGATATAAGGGAAGATGGAGGAGACAAACAGGTGGAGGCTATGAGGGGAGATGGAGGAGAGAGGAACAGGTGGAGGACATGAGGGGAGATGGAGGAGAGGAACAGGTGGAGGATATGAGGGGAGATGGATGAGAGGAACAGGTGGAGGATATGAGGGAAGATGGAGGAGAGGAACAGGTGGAGGCTATGAGGGGAGATGGATGAGAGGAACAGGTGGAGGATATGAGGGAAGATGGAGGAGACGAACAGGTGGAGGCTATGAGGGGAGATGGAGGAGAGGAACAGGTGGAGGATATGAGGAAAGATGGAGGAGAGGAACAGGTGGAGGACATGAGGGGAGATGGATGAGAGGAACAGGTGGAGGATATGAGGGGAGATGGATGAGAGGAACAGGTGGAGGCTATGAGGGGAGATGGATGAGAGGAACAGGTGGAGGCTATGAGGGGAGATGGTTGAGAGGAACAGGTGGAGGCTATGAGGGAAGATGGAGGAGAGGAACAGGTGGAGGCTATGAGGGAAGATGGAGGAGAGAGGAACAGGTGGAGGACATGAGGGGAGATGGATGAGAGGAACAGGTGGAGGCTATGAGGGAAGATGGAGGAGAGGAACAGGTGGAGGATATAAGGGAAGATGGAGGAGACAAACAGGTGGAGGCTATGAGGGGAGATGGAGGAGAGGAACAGGTGGAGGACATGAGGGAAGATGGAAGAGAGGAACAGGTGGAGGACATGAGGGGAGATGGAGGAGAGAGAAACAGGTGGAGGATATGAGGGGAGATGGAGGAGAGGAACAGGTGGAGGACATGAGGGAAGATGGAGGAGAGAGAAACAGGTGGAGGACATGAGGGAAGATGGATGAGAGGAACAGGTGGAGGATATGAGGGAAGATGGAGGAGAGGAACAGGTGGAGGACAAGAGGGAAGATGGAGGAGAGGAATAGGTGGAGGACATGAGGGAAGATGGAGGAGAGGAACAGGTGGAGGATATAAGGGAAGATGGAGGAGACAAACAGGTGGAGGCTATGAGGGGAGATGGAGGAGAGGAACAGGTGGAGGCTATGAGGGAAGATGGAGGAGAGGAACAGGTGGAGGATATAAGGGAAGATGGAGGAGACAAACAGGTGGAGGCTATGAGGGGAGATGGAGGAGAGGAACAGGTGGAGGCTATGAGGGAAGATGGAGAGAGGAAAAGGTGGAGGACATGAGGGAAGATGGAGGAGACGAACAGGTGGAGGACATGAGGGAAGATGGAGGAGACGAACAGGTGGAGGCTATGAGGGGAGATGGAGGAGAGGAACAGGTGGAGGACATGAGGGAAGATAGAGTAGAGGAACAGGTGGAGGATATGAGGGAAGATGGAGGAGAGAGGAACACTTGGAGGATATGAGGGAAGATGGAGGAGAGAGGAACAGGTGGAGGACATGAGGGGAGATGGAGGAGAGAGAAACAGGTGGAGGACATGAGGGAAGATGGAGGAGAGAGAAACAGGTGGAGGACATGAGGGAAGATGGAGGAGAGGAACAGGTGGAGGACATGAGGGAAGATGGAGGAGAGGAACAGGTGGAGGACATGAGGGAAGATAGAGGAGAGGAACAGGTGGAGGATATGAGGGAAGATGGAGGAGACGAACAGGTGGAGGCTATGAGGGGAGATGGAGGAGAGGAACAGGTGGAGGATATGAGGGAAGATAGAGGAGAGGAACAGGTGGAGGATATGAGGGGAGATGGAGGAGAGAGAAACAGGTGGAGGACATGAGGGAAGATGGAGGAGAGGAACAGGTGGAGGACATGAGGGAAGATAGAGGAACAGGTGGAGGATATGAGGGAAGATGGAGGAGACGAACAGGTGGAGGCTATGAGGGGAGATGGAGGAGAGGAACAGGTGGAGGACATGAGGGAAGATGGAGGAGAGGAACAGGTGGAGGACATGATGGAAGATGGAGGAGACAAACAGGTGGAGGCTATGAGGGGAGATGGAGGAGAGGAACAGGTGGAGGCTATGAGGGAAGATGGAGGAGAGGAACAGGTGGAGGAAATGAGGGAAGATGGAGGAGAGGAACAGGTGGAGGACATGAGGGAAGATGGAGGAGAGAGGAACAGGTGGAGGCTATGAGGGAAGATGGAGGAGAGGAACAGGTGGAGGCTATGAGGGAAGATAGAGGAGAGGAACAGGTGGAGGCTATGAGGGAAGATGGAGGAGAGGAACAGGTGGAGGCTATGAGGGAAGATGGAGGAGAGGAACAGGTGGAGGATATGAGGGAAGATGGTGGAGAGGAACAGGTGGGGGATATGAGGGAAGATGGAGGAGAGAGGAACAGGTGGAGGGTATGAGGGAAGATGGAGGAGAGGAACAGGTGGAGGACATGAGGGAAGATGGAGGAGAGGAACAGGTGGGGGATATGAGGGAAGATGGAGAGAGGAACAGGTGGAGGATATGAGGGGAGATGGAGGAGAGAGGAACAGGTGGGGGAAATGAGGGAAGATGGAGGAGAGGAACAGGTGGAGGATATAAGGGAAGATGGAGGAGACAAACAGGTGGAGGCTATGAGGGGAGATGGAGGAGAGAGGAACAGGTGGAGGACATGAGGGGAGATGGAGGAGAGGAACAGGTGGAGGACATGAGGGAAGAAGGAGGAGAGAGGAACAGGTGGAGGACATGAGGGAAGATGGAGGAGAGGAACAGGTGGAGGATATGAGGGGAGATGGAGGAGACAAACAGGTGGAGGATATGAGGGAAGATGGAGGAGAGGAACAGGTGGAGGCTATGAGGGAAGATGGAGGAGAGGAACAGGTGGAGGACATGATGGAAGATGGAGGAGAGAGGAACAGGTGGAGGATATGAGGGGAGATGGAGGAGAGAGGAACAGGCGGAGGATATGAGGGAAGATGGAGGAGAGGAACAGGTGGAGGACATGAGGGAAGATGGAGGAGAGAGGAACAGGTGGAGGATATGAGGGAAGATGGAGGAGAGGAACAGGTGGAGGATATAAGGGAAGATGGAGGAGACAAACAAGTGGAGGCTATGAGGGGAGATGGAGGAGAGGAACAGGTGGAGGCTATGAGGGAAGATGGAGGAGAGAGGAACAGGTGGAGGACATGAGGGAAGATGGAGGAGACGAACAGGTGGAGGATATGAGGGAAGATGGAGGAGAGGAACAGGTGGAGGACATGAGGGAAGATGGAGGAGACGAACAGGTGGAGGCTATGAGGGGAGATGGAGGAGAGGAACAAGTGGAGGACATGAGGGAAGATGGATGAGAGAGAAACAGGTGGAGGATATGAGGGGAGATGGAGGAGAGAGAAACAGGTGGAGGACATGAGGGAAGATGGATGAGAGAGAAACAGGTGGAGGATATGAGGGGAGATGGAGGAGAGGAACAAGTGGAGGACATGAGGGAAGATGGATGAGAGAGAAACAGGTGGAGGACATGAGGGAAGATGGATGAGAGAGAAACAGGTGGAGGATATGAGGGGAGATGGATGAGAGGAACATGTAGAGGCTATGAGGGGAGATGGAGGAGAGGAACAGGTGGAGGCTATGAGGGAAGATGGAGGAGAGGAACAGGTGGAGGACATGAGGGAAGATAGAGGAGAGGAACAGGTGGAGGATATGAGGGAAGATGGAGGAGAGGAACAGGTGGAGGACATGAGGGAAGATGGAGGAGAGAGAAACAGGTGGAGAACATGAGGGAAGATGGAGGAGAGGAACAGGTGGAGGCTATGAGGGGAGATGGAGGAGAGGAACAGGTGGAGGCTATGAGGGAAGATGGAGGAGAGGAACAGGTGGAGGACATGAGGGAAGATGGAGGAGAGGAACAGGTGGAGGATATAAGGGAAGATGGAGGAGACAAACAGGTGGAGGCTATGAGGGGAGATGGAGGAGAGGAACAGGTGGAGGCTATGAGGGAAGATGGAGGAGAGGAACAGGTGGAGGATATAAGGGAAGATGGAGGAGACAAACAGGTGGAGGCTATGAGGGGAGATGGAGGAGAGGAACAGGTGGAGGACATGAGGGAAGATAGAGGAGAGGAACAGGTGGAGGATATGAGGGAAGATGGAGGAGAGAGGAACACTTGGAGGATATGAGGGAAGATGGAGGAGAGAGGAACAGGTGGAGGACATGAGGGGAGATGGAGGAGAGAGAAACAGGTGGAGGACATGAGGGAAGATGGAGGAGAGAGAAACAGGTGGAGGACATGAGGGAAGATGGAGGAGAGGAACAGGTGGAGGACATGAGGGAAGATGGAGGAGAGGAACAGGTGGAGGACATGAGGGAAGATAGAGGAGAGGAACAGGTGGAGGATATGAGGGAAGATGGAGGAGACGAACAGGTGGAGGCTATGAGGGGAGATGGAGGAGAGGAACAGGTGGAGGATATGAGGGAAGATAGAGGAGAGGAACAGGTGGAGGATATGAGGGGAGATGGAGGAGAGAGAAACAGGTGGAGGACATGAGGGAAGATGGAGGAGAGGAACAGGTGGAGGACATGAGGGAAGATGGAGGAGAGGAACAGGTGGAGGCTATGAGGGAAGATGGAGGAGACGAACAGGTGGAGGCTATGAGGGGAGATGGAGGAGAGGAACAGGTGGAGGACATGAGGGAAGATGGAGGAGAGGAACAGGTGGAGGATATAAGGGAAGATGGAGGAGACAAACAGGTGGAGGACATGAGGGGAGATGGAGGAGAGGAACAGGTGGAGGCTATGAGGGAAGATGGAGGAGAGGAACAGGTGGAGGAAATGAGGGAAGATGGAGGAGAGGAACAGGTGGAGGACATGAGGGAAGATGGAGGAGAGAGGAACAGGTGGAGGCTATGAGGGAAGATGGAGGAGAGGAGCAGGTGGAGGCTATGAGGGAAGATAGAGGAGAGGAACAGGTGGAGGCTATGAGGGAAGATGGAGGAGAGGAACAGGTGGAGGCTATGAGGGAAGATGGAGGAGAGGAACAGGTGGAGGATATGAGGGAAGATGGTGGAGAGGAACAGGTGGGGGATATGAGGGAAGATGGAGAAGGAACAAGTGGAGGGTATGAGGGAAGATGGAGGAGAGGAACAGGTGGAGGACATGAGGGAAGATGGAGGAGAGGAACAGGTGGGGGATATGAGGGAAGATGGAGAGAGGAACAGGTGGAGGATATGAGGGGAGATGGAGGAGAGAGGAACAGGTGGGGGATATGAGGGAAGATGGAGGAGAGGAACAGGTGGAGGATATAAGGGAAGATGGAGGAGACAAACAGGTGGAGGCTATGAGGGGAGATGGAGGAGAGAGGAACAGGTGGAGGACATGAGGGGAGATGGAGGAGAGGAACAGGTGGAGGACATGAGGGAAGATGGAGGAGAGAGGAACAGGTGGAGGACATGAGGGAAGATGGAGGAGAGGAACAGGTGGAGGATATGAGGGGAGATGGAGGAGACAAACAGGTGGAGGATATGAGGGAAGATGGAGGAGAGGAACAGGTGGAGGCTATGAGGGAAGATGGAGGAGAGGAACAGGTGGAGGACATGATGGAAGATGGAGGAGAGAGGAACAGGTGGAGGATATGAGGGGAGATGGAGGAGAGAGGAACAGGCGGAGGATATGAGGGAAGATGGAGGAGAGGAACAGGTGGAGGACATGAGGGAAGATGGAGGAGAGAGGAATAGGTGGAGGATATGAGGGAAGATGGAGGAGAGGAACAGGTGGAGGATATAAGGGAAGATGGAGGAGACAAACAAGTGGAGGATATGAGGGAAGATGGAGGAGAGGAACAGGTGGAGGCTATGAGGGAAGATGGAGGAGAGATGAACAGGTGGAGGACATGAGGGAAGATGGAGGAGACGAACAGGTGGAGGATATGAGGGAAGATGGAGGAGAGGAACAGGTGGAGGACATGAGGGAAGATGGAGGAGACGAACAGGTGGAGGCTATGAGGGGAGATGGAGGAGAGGAACAAGTGGAGGACATGAGGGAAGATGGATGAGAGAGAAACAGGTGGATGATATGAGGGGAGATGGAGGAGAGAGAAACAGGTGGAGGACATGAGGGAAGATGGATGAGAGAGAAACAGGTGGAGGATATGAGGGGAGATGGAGGAGAGGAACAAGTGGAGGACATGAGGGAAGATGGATGAGAGAGAAACAGGTGGAGGACATGAGGGAAGATGGATGAGAGAGAAACAGGTGGAGAACATGAGGGAAGATGGAGGAGAGGAACAGGTGGAGGCTATGAGGGGAGATGGAGGAGAGGAACAGGTGGAGGCTATGAGGGAAGATGGAGGAGAGGAACAGGTGGAGGATATAAGGGAAGATGGAGGAGACAAACAGGTGGAGGCTATGAGGGGAGATGGAGGAGAGGAACAGGTGGAGGATATGAGGGGAGATGGAAAAGAGAGAAACAGGTGGAGGACATGAGGGAAGATGGAGGAGAGGAACAGGTGGAGGACATGAGGGAAGATAGAGGAGAGGAACAGGTGGAGGATATGAGAGAAGATGGAGGAGACGAACAGGTGGAGGCTATGAGAGGAGATGGAGGAGAGGAACAGGTGGAGGACATGAGGGAAGATGGAGGAGAGGAACAGGTGGAGGATATAAGGGAAGATGGAGGAGACAAACAGGTGGAGGCTATGAGGGGAGATGGAGGAGAGGAACAGGTGGAGGCTATGAGGGAAGATGGAGGAGAGGAACAGGTGGAGGCTATGAGGGAAGATGGAGGAGAGGAACAGGTGGAGGATATGAGGGAAGATGGTGGAGAGGAACAGGTGGGGGATATGAGGGAAGATGGAGGAGAGAGGAACAAGTGGAGGGTATGAGGGAAGATGGAGGAGAGGGGAACAGGTGGAGGATATGAGGGGAGATGGAGGAGAGGAACAGGTGGAGGACATGAGGGAAGATGGTGGAGAGGAACAGGTGGGGGATATGAGGGAAGATGGAGGAGAGAGGAACAAGTGGAGGGTATGAGGGAAGATGGAGGAGAGGAACAGGTGGAGGACATGAGGGAAGATGGAGGAGAGGAACAGGTGGGGGATATGAGGGAAGATGGAGAGAGGAACAGGTGGAGGATATGAGGGGAGATGGAGGAGAGAGGAACAGGTGGGGGATATGAGGGAAGATGGAGGAGAGGAACAGGTGGAGGATATAAGGGAAGATGGAGGAGACAAACAGGTGGAGGCTATGAGGGGAGATGGAGGAGAGAGGAACAGGTGGAGGACATGAGGGGAGATGGAGGAGAGGAACAGGTGGAGGACATGAGGGAAGATGGAGGAGAGAGGAACAGGTGGAGGACATGAGGGAAGATGGAGGAGAGGAACAGGTGGAGGATATGAGGGGAGATGGAGGAGACAAACAGGTGGAGGATATGAGGGAAGATGGAGGAGAGGAACAGGTGGAGGCTATGAGGGAAGATGGAGGAGAGGAACAGGTGGAGGACATGATGGAAGATGGAGGAGAGAGGAACAGGTGGAGGATATGAGGGGAGATGGAGGAGAGAGGAACAGGCGGAGGATATGAGGGAAGATGGAGGAGAGGAACAGGTGGAGGACATGAGGGAAGATGGAGGAGAGAGGAACAGGTGGAGGATATGAGGGAAGATGGAGGAGAGGAACAGGTGGAGGATATAAGGGAAGATGGAGGAGACAAACAAGTGGAGGATATGAGGGAAGATGGAGGAGAGGAACAGGTGGAGGCTATGAGGGAAGATGGAGGAGAGAGGAACAGGTGGAGGACATGAGGGAAGATGGAGGAGACGAACAGGTGGAGGATATGAGGGAAGATGGAGGAGAGGAACAGGTGGAGGACATGAGGGAAGATGGAGGAGACGAACAGGTGGAGGCTATGAGGGGAGATGGAGGAGAGGAACAAGTGGAGGACATGAGGGAAGATGGATGAGAGAGAAACAGGTGGAGGATATGAGGGGAGATGGAGGAGAGAGAAACAGGTGGAGGACATGAGGGAAGATGGATGAGAGAGAAACAGGTGGAGGATATGAGGGGAGATGGAGGAGAGGAACAAGTGGAGGACATGAGGGAAGATGGATGAGAGAGAAACAGGTGGAGGACATGAGGGAAGATGGATGAGAGAGAAACAGGTGGAGGATATGAGGGGAGATGGATGAGAGGAACATGTAGAGGCTATGAGGGGAGATGGAGGAGAGGAACAGGTGGAGGCTATGAGGGCAGATGGAGGAGAGGAACAGGTGGAGGACATGAGGGAAGATAGAGGAGAGGAACAGGTGGAGGATATGAGGGAAGATGGAGGAGAGGAACAGGTGGAGGACATGAGGGAAGATGGAGGAGAGAGAAACAGGTGGAGAACATGAGGGAAGATGGAGGAGAGGAACAGGTGGAGGATATGAGGGAAGATGGAGGAGACGAACAGGTGGAGGCTATGAGGGGAGATGGAGGAGAGGAACAGGTGGAGGACATGAGGGAAGATGGAGGAGAGGAACAGGTGGAGGATATAAGGGAAGATGGAGGAGACAAACAGGTGGAGGCTATGAGGGGAGATGGAGGAGAGGAACAGGTGGAGGCTATGAGGGAAGATGGAGGAGAGGAACAGGTGGAGGCTATGAGGGAAGATGGAGGAGAGGAACAGGTGGAGGATATGAGGGAAGATGGTGGAGAGGAACAGGTGGGGGATATGAGGGAAGATGGAGGAGAGAGGAACAAGTGGAGGGTATGAGGGAAGATGGAGGAGAGGGGAACAGGTGGAGGATATGAGGGGAGATGGAGGAGAGGAACAGGTGGAGGACATGAGGGAAGATGGATGAGAGGAACAGGTGGAGGATATAAGGGAAGATGGAGGAGGGGAACAGGTGGAGGACATGAGGGGAGATGGATGAGAGGAACAGGTGGAGGATATGAGGGAAGATGGAGGAGAGGAACAGGTGGAGGATATGAGGGAAGATGGAGGAGAGGAACAGGTGGAGGACATGAGGGAAGATGGATGAGAGGAACAAGTGGAGGATATAAGGGAAGATGGAGGAGGGGAACAGGTGGAGGACATGAGGGGAGATGGAGGAGAGAGGAACAGGTGGGGGATATGAGGGAAGATGGAGGAGAGAGGAACAGGTGGAGGATATGAGGGGAGATGGATGAGAGGAACATGTAGAGGCTATGAGGGGAGATGGAGGAGAGGAACAGGTGGAGGCTATGAGGGCAGATGGAGGAGAGGAACAGGTGGAGGACATGAGGGAAGATACAGGAGAGGAACAGGTGGAGGATATGAGGGAAGATGGAGGAGAGGAACAGGTGGAGGACATGAGGGAAGATGGAGGAGAGAGAAACAGGTGGAGAACATGAGGGAAGATGGAGGAGAGGAACAGGTGGAGGCTATGAGGGGAGATGGAGGAGAGGAACAGGTGGAGGCTATGAGGGAAGATGGAGGAGAGGAACAGGTGGAGGATATAAGGGAAGATGGAGGAGACAAACAGGTGGAGGCTATGAGGGGAGATGGAGGAGAGGAACAGGTGGAGGATATGAGGGGAGATGGAAAAGAGAGAAACAGGTGGAGGACATGAGGGAAGATGGAGGAGAGGAACAGGTGGAGGACATGAGGGAAGATAGAGGAGAGGAACAGGTGGAGGATATGAGGGAAGATGGAGGAGACGAACAGGTGGAGGCTATGAGGGGAGATGGAGGAGAGGAACAGGTGGAGGACATGAGGGAAGATGGAGGAGAGGAACAGGTGGAGGATATAAGGGAAGATGGAGGAGACAAACAGGTGGAGGCTATGAGGGGAGATGGAGGAGAGGAACAGGTGGAGGCTATGAGGGAAGATGGAGGAGAGGAACAGGTGGAGGCTATGAGGGAAGATGGAGGAGAGGAACAGGTGGAGGATATGAGGGAAGATGGTGGAGAGGAACAGGTGGGGGATATGAGGGAAGATGGAGGAGAGAGGAACAAGTGGAGGGTATGAGGGAAGATGGAGGAGAGGGGAACAGGTGGAGGATATGAGGGGAGATGGAGGAGAGGAACAGGTGGAGGACATGAGGGAAGATGGTGGAGAGGAACAGGTGGGGGATATGAGGGAAGATGGAGGAGAGAGGAACAAGTGGAGGATATGAGGGAAGATGGAGGAGAGGAACAGGTGGAGGACATGAGGGAAGATGGAGGAGAGGAACAGGTGGGGGATATGAGGGAAGATGGAGAGAGGAACAGGTGGAGGATATGAGGGGAGATGGAGGAGAGAGGAACAGGTGGGGGATATGAGGGAAGATGGAGGAGAGGAACAGGTGGAGGATATAAGGGAAGATGGAGGAGACAAACAGGTGGAGGCTATGAGGGGAGATGGAGGAGAGAGGAACAGGTGGAGGACATGAGGGGAGATGGAGGAGAGGAACAGGTGGAGGACATGAGGGAAGATGGAGGAGAGAGGAACAGGTGGAGGACATGAGGGAAGATGGAGGAGAGGAACAGGTGGAGGATATGAGGGGAGATGGAGGAGACAAACAGGTGGAGGATATGAGGGAAGATGGAGGAGAGGAACAGGTGGAGGCTATGAGGGAAGATGGAGGAGAGGAACAGGTGGAGGACATGATGGAAGATGGAGGAGAGAGGAACAGGTGGAGGATATGAGGGGAGATGGAGGAGAGAGGAACAGGCGGAGGATATGAGGGAAGATGGAGGAGAGGAACAGGTGGAGGACATGAGGGAAGATGGAGGAGAGAGGAACAGGTGGAGGATATGAGGGAAGATGGAGGAGAGGAACAGGTGGAGGATATAAGGGAAGATGGAGGAGACAAACAAGTGGAGGATATGAGGGAAGATGGAGGAGAGGAACAGGTGGAGGCTATGAGGGAAGATGGAGGAGAGAGGAACAGGTGGAGGACATGAGGGAAGATGGAGGAGACGAACAGGTGGAGGATATGAGGGAAGATGGAGGAGAGGAACAGGTGGAGGACATGAGGGAAGATGGAGGAGACGAACAGGTGGAGGCTATGAGGGGAGATGGAGGAGAGGAACAAGTGGAGGACATGAGGGAAGATGGATGAGAGAGAAACAGGTGGAGGATATGAGGGGAGATGGAGGAGAGAGAAACAGGTGGAGGACATGAGGGAAGATGGATGAGAGAGAAACAGGTGGAGGATATGAGGGGAGATGGAGGAGAGGAACAAGTGGAGGACATGAGGGAAGATGGAGGAGAGGAACAGGTGGAGGACATGAGGGAAGATAGAGGAGAGGAACAGGTGGAGGATATGAGGGAAGATGGAGGAGACGAACAGGTGGAGGCTATGAGGGGAGATGGAGGAGAGGAACAGGTGGAGGACATGAGGGAAGATGGAGGAGAGGAACAGGTGGAGGATATAAGGGAAGATGGAGGAGACAAACAGGTGGAGGCTATGAGGGGAGATGGAGGAGAGGAACAGGTGGAGGCTATGAGGGAAGATGGAGGAGAGGAACAGGTGGAGGCTATGAGGGAAGATGGAGGAGAGGAACAGGTGGAGGATATGAGGGAAGATGGTGGAGAGGAACAGGTGGGGGATATGAGGGAAGATGGAGGAGAGAGGAACAAGTGGAGGGTATGAGGGAAGATGGAGGAGAGGGGAACAGGTGGAGGATATGAGGGGAGATGGAGGAGAGGAACAGGTGGAGGACATGAGGGAAGATGGTGGAGAGGAACAGGTGGGGGATATGAGGGAAGATGGAGGAGAGAGGAACAAGTGGAGGGTATGAGGGAAGATGGAGGAGAGGAACAGGTGGAGGACATGAGGGAAGATGGAGGAGAGGAACAGGTGGGGGATATGAGGGAAGATGGAGAGAGGAACAGGTGGAGGATATGAGGGGAGATGGAGGAGAGAGGAACAGGTGGGGGATATGAGGGAAGATGGAGGAGAGGAACAGGTGGAGGATATAAGGGAAGATGGAGGAGACAAACAGGTGGAGGCTATGAGGGGAGATGGAGGAGAGAGGAACAGGTGGAGGACATGAGGGGAGATGGAGGAGAGGAACAGGTGGAGGACATGAGGGAAGATGGAGGAGAGAGGAACAGGTGGAGGACATGAGGGAAGATGGAGGAGAGGACCAGGTGGAGGATATGAGGGGAGATGGAGGAGACAAACAGGTGGAGGATATGAGGGAAGATGGAGGAGAGGAACAGGTGGAGGCTATGAGGGAAGATGGAGGAGAGGAACAGGTGGAGGACATGATGGAAGATGGAGGAGAGAGGAACAGGTGGAGGATATGAGGGGAGATGGAGGAGAGAGGAACAGGCGGAGGATATGAGGGAAGATGGAGGAGAGGAACAGGTGGAGGACATGAGGGAAGATGGAGGAGAGAGGAACAGGTGGAGGATATGAGGGAAGATGGAGGAGAGGAACAGGTGGAGGAAATAAGGGAAGATGGAGGAGAAAAACAAGTGGAGGATATGAGGGAAGATGGAGGAGAGGAACAGGTGGAGGCTATGAGGGAAGATGGAGGAGAGAGGAACAGGTGGAGGACATGAGGGAAGATGGAGGAGACGAACAGGTGGAGGATATGAGGGAAGATGGAGGAGAGGAACAGGTGGAGGACATGAGGGAAGATGGAGGAGACGAACAGGTGGAGGCTATGAGGGGAGATGGAGGAGAGGAACAAGTGGAGGACATGAGGGAAGATGGATGAGAGAGAAACAGGTGGAGGATATGAGGGGAGATGGAGGAGAGAGAAACAGGTGGAGGACATGAGGGAAGATGGATGAGAGAGAAACAGGTGGAGGATATGAGGGGAGATGGAGGAGAGGAACAAGTGGAGGACATGAGGGAAGATGGATGAGAGAGAAACAGGTGGAGGACATGAGGGAAGATGGATGAGAGAGAAACAGGTGGAGGATATGAGGGGAGATGGATGAGAGGAACATGTAGAGGCTATGAGGGGAGATGGAGGAGAGGAACAGGTGGAGGCTATGAGGGCAGATGGAGGAGAGGAACAGGTGGAGGACATGAGGGAAGATAGAGGAGAGGAACAGGTGGAGGATATGAGGGAAGATGGAGGAGAGGAACAGGTGGAGGACATGAGGGAAGATGGAGGAGAGAGAAACAGGTGGAGAACATGAGGGAAGATGGAGGAGAGGAACAGGTGGAGGATATGAGGGGAGATGGAGGAGAGGAACAGGTGGAGGCTATGAGGGAAGATGGAGGAGAGGAACAGGTGGAGGATATAAGGGAAGATGGAGGAGACAAACAGGTGGAGGCTATGAGGGGAGATGGAGGAGAGGAACAGGTGGAGGATATGAGGGGAGATGGAGGAGAGAGAAACAGGTGGAGGACATGAGGGAAGATGGAGGAGAGGAACAGGTGGAGGACATGAGGGAAGATAGAAGAGAGGAACAGGTGGAGGATATGAGGGAAGATGGAGGAGACGAACAGGTGGAGGCTATGAGGGGAGATGGAGGAGAGGAACAGGTGGAGGACATGAGGGAAGATGGAGGAGAGGAACAGGTGGAGGATATAAGGGAAGATGGAGGAGACAAACAGGTGGAGGCTATGAGGGGAGATGGAGGAGAGGAACAGGTGGAGGCTATGAGGGAAGATGGAGGAGAGGAACAGGTGGAGGCTATGAGGGAAGATGGAGGAGAGGAACAGGTGGAGGATATGAGGGAAGATGGTGGAGAGGAACAGGTGGGGGATATGAGGGAAGATGGAGGAGAGAGGAACAAGTGGAGGGTATGAGGGAAGATGGAGGAGAGGGGAACAGGTGGAGGATATGAGGGGAGATGGAGGAGAGGAACAGGTGGAGGACATGAGGGAAGATGGATGAGAGGAACAGGTGGAGGATATGAGGGAAGATGGAGGAGAGGAACAGGTGGAGGATATGAGGGAAGATGGAGGAGAGGTACAGGTGGAGGACATGAGGGAAGATGGATGAGAGGAACAAGTGGAGGATATAAGGGAAGATGGAGGAGGGGAACAGGTGGAGGACATGAGGGGAGATGGAGGAGAGAGGAACAGGTGGGGGATATGAGGGAAGATGGAGGAGAGAGGAACAGGTGGAGGATATGAGGGGAGATGGATGAGAGGAACATGTAGAGGCTATGAGGGGAGATGGAGGAGAGGAACAGGTGGAGGCTATGAGGGCAGATGGAGGAGAGGAACAGGTGGAGGACATGAGGGAAGATACAGGAGAGGAACAGGTGGAGGATATGAGGGAAGATGGAGGAGAGGAACAGGTGGAGGACATGAGGGAAGATGGAGGAGAGAGAAACAGGTGGAGAACATGAGGGAAGATGGAGGAGAGGAACAGGTGGAGGCTATGAGGGGAGATGGAGGAGAGGAACAGGTGGAGGCTATGAGGGAAGATGGAGGAGAGGAACAGGTGGAGGATATAAGGGAAGATGGAGGAGACAAACAGGTGGAGGCTATGAGGGGAGATGGAGGAGAGGAACAGGTGGAGGATATGAGGGGAGATGGAAAAGAGAGAAACAGGTGGAGGACATGAGGGAAGATGGAGGAGAGGAACAGGTGGAGGACATGAGGGAAGATAGAGGAGAGGAACAGGTGGAGGATATGAGGGAAGATGGAGGAGACGAACAGGTGGAGGCTATGAGGGGAGATGGAGGAGAGGAACAGGTGGAGGACATGAGGGAAGATGGAGGAGAGGAACAGGTGGAGGATATAAGGGAAGATGGAGGAGACAAACAGGTGGAGGCTATGAGGGGAGATGGAGGAGAGGAACAGGTGGAGGCTATGAGGGAAGATGGAGGAGAGGAACAGGTGGAGGCTATGAGGGAAGATGGAGGAGAGGAACAGGTGGAGGATATGAGGGAAGATGGTGGAGAGGAACAGGTGGGGGATATGAGGGAAGATGGAGGAGAGAGGAACAAGTGGAGGGTATGAGGGAAGATGGAGGAGAGGGGAACAGGTGGAGGATATGAGGGGAGATGGAGGAGAGGAACAGGTGGAGGACATGAGGGAAGATGGTGGAGAGGAACAGGTGGGGGATATGAGGGAAGATGGAGGAGAGAGGAACAAGTGGAGGGTATGAGGGAAGATGGAGGAGAGGAACAGGTGGAGGACATGAGGGAAGATGGAGGAGAGGAACAGGTGGGGGATATGAGGGAAGATGGAGAGAGGAACAGGTGGAGGATATGAGGGGAGATGGAGGAGAGAGGAACAGGTGGGGGATATGAGGGAAGATGGAGGAGAGGAACAGGTGGAGGATATAAGGGAAGATGGAGGAGACAAACAGGTGGAGGCTATGAGGGGAGATGGAGGAGAGAGGAACAGGTGGAGGACATGAGGGGAGATGGAGGAGAGGAACAGGTGGAGGACATGAGGGAAGATGGAGGAGAGAGGAACAGGTGGAGGACATGAGGGAAGATGGAGGAGAGGAACAGGTGGAGGCTATGAGGGAAGATGAGGGGGGAGGAACAGGTGGAGGCTATGAGGGAAGATGGAGGAGAGGAACAGGTGGAGGACATGATGGAAGATGGAGGAGAGAGGAACAGGTGGAGGATATGAGGGAAGATGGAGGAGAGGAACAGGTGGAGGCTATGAGGGAAGATGGAGGAGAGGAACAGGTGGAGGACATGATGGAAGATGGAGGAGAGAGGAACAGGTGGAGGATATGAGGGGAGATGGAGGAGAGAGGAACAGGCGGAGGATATAAGGGAAGATGGAGGAGAGGAACAGGTGGAGGACATGAGGGAAGATGGAGGAGAGAGGAACAGGTGGAGGATATGAGGGAAGATGGAGGAGAGGAACAGGTGGAGGATATAAGGGAAGATGGAGGAGACAAACAAGTGGAGGATATGAGGGAAGATGGAGGAGAGGAACAGGTGGAGGCTATGAGGGAAGATGGAGGAGAGAGGAACAGGTGGAGGACATGAGGGAAGATGGAGGAGACGAACAGGTGGAGGATATGAGGGAAGATGGAGGAGAGGAACAGGTGGAGGACATGAGGGAAGATGGAGGAGACGAACAGGTGGAGGCTATGAGGGGAGATGGAGGAGAGGAACAAGTGGAGGACATGAGGGAAGATGGATGAGAGAGAAACAGGTGGAGGATATGAGGGGAGATGGAGGAGAGAGAAACAGGTGGAGGACATGAGGGAAGATGGATGAGAGAGAAACAGGTGGAGGATATAAGGGGAGATGGAGGAGAGGAACAAGTGGAGGACATGAGGGAAGATGGATGAGAGAGAAACAGGTGGAGGACATGAGGGAAGATGGATGAGAGAGAAACAGGTGGAGGATATGAGGGGAGATGGATGAGAGGAACATGTAGAGGCTATGAGGGGAGATGGAGGAGAGGAACAGGTGGAGGCTATGAGGGCAGATGGAGGAGAGGAACAGGTGGAGGCTATGAGGGCAGATGGAGGAGAGGAACAGGTGGAGGACATGAGGGAAGACAGAGGAGAGGAACAGGTGGAGGATATGAGGGAAGATGGAGGAGAGGAACAGGTGGAGGACATGAGGGAAGATGGAGGAGAGAGAAACAGGTGGAGAACATGAGGGAAGATGGAGGAGAGGAACAGGTGGAGGATATGAGGGGAGATGGAGGAGAGGAACAGGTGGAGGCTATGAGGGAAGATGGAGGAGAGGAACAGGTGGAGGATATAAGGGAAGATGGAGGAGACAAACAGGTGGAGGCTATGAGGGGAGATGGAGGAGAGGAACAGGTGGAGGATATGAGGGGAGATGGAGGAGAGAGAAACAGGTGGAGGACATGAGGGAAGATGGAGGAGAGGAACAGGTGGAGGACATGAGGGAAGATAGAAGAGAGGAACAGGTGGAGGATATGAGGGAAGATGGAGGAGACGAACAGGTGGAGGCTATGAGGGGAGATGGAGGAGAGGAACAGGTGGAGGACATGAGGGAAGATGGAGGAGAGGAACAGGTGGAGGATATAAGGGAAGATGGAGGAGACAAACAGGTGGAGGCTATGAGGGGAGATGGAGGAGAGGAACAGGTGGAGGCTATGAGGGAAGATGGAGGAGAGGAACAGGTGGAGGCTATGAGGGAAGATGGAGGAGAGGAACAGGTGGAGGATATGAGGGAAGATGGTGGAGAGGAACAGGTGGGGGATATGAGGGAAGATGGAGGAGAGAGGAACAAGTGGAGGGTATGAGGGAAGATGGAGGAGAGGGGAACAGGTGGAGGATATGAGGGGAGATGGAGGAGAGGAACAGGTGGAGGACATGAGGGAAGATGGATGAGAGGAACAGGTGGAGGATATAAGGGAAGATGGAGGAGGGGAACAGGTGGAGGACATGAGGGAAGATAGAGGAGAGGAACAGGTGGAGGATATGAGGGAAGATGGAGGAGAGGAACAGGTGGAGGACATGAGGGAAGATGGAGGAGAGAGAAACAGGTGGAGAACATGAGGGAAGATGGAGGAGAGGAACAGGTGGAGGATATGAGGGGAGATGGAGGAGAGGAACAGGTGGAGGCTATGAGGGAAGATGGAGGAGAGGAACAGGTGGAGGATATAAGGGAAGATGGAGGAGACAAACAGGTGGAGGCTATGAGGGGAGATGGAGGAGAGGAACAGGTGGAGGATATGAGGGGAGATGGAGGAGAGAGAAACAGGTGGAGGACATGAGGGAAGATGGAGGAGAGGAACAGGTGGAGGACATGAGGGAAGATAGAAGAGAGGAACAGGTGGAGGATATGAGGGAAGATGGAGGAGACGAACAGGTGGAGGCTATGAGGGGAGATGGAGGAGAGGAACAGGTGGAGGACATGAGGGAAGATGGAGGAGAGGAACAGGTGGAGGATATAAGGGAAGATGGAGGAGACAAACAGGTGGAGGCTATGAGGGGAGATGGAGGAGAGGAACAGGTGGAGGCTATGAGGGAAGATGGAGGAGAGGAACAGGTGGAGGCTATGAGGGAAGATGGAGGAGAGGAACAGGTGGAGGATATGAGGGAAGATGGTGGAGAGGAACAGGTGGGGGATATGAGGGAAGATGGAGGAGAGAGGAACAAGTGGAGGGTATGAGGGAAGATGGAGGAGAGGGGAACAGGTGGAGGATATGAGGGGAGATGGAGGAGAGGAACAGGTGGAGGATATGAGGGAAGATGGAGGAGAGGAACAGGTGGAGGACATGAGGGAAGATGGATGAGAGGAACAGGTGGAGGATATAAGGGAAGATGGAGGAGGGGAACAGGTGGAGGACATGAGGGGAGATGGAGGAGAGAGGAACAGGTGGGGGATATGAGGGAAGATGGAGGAGAGAGGAACAGGCGGAGGATATGAGGGGAGATGAGGGAGTAGAGGGGCTAGAGGGATTTAAGGGGGCAGATCCCTGCTCCTCTAGGCACCTGTCTACATAGATACACAGAGAGGGGAGGATAGGAGAGGAGAGAGGGTAGGAGTGAGGGGAGGAGAGGACAGAGGAGAGGGGAGGGGAGAGCAGAGAGGAGGGGAGAGCAGAGGAGAGCAGAGAGGGCAGATGGGAGGAGAGCGGAGAGGAGGGGAGAGCAGAGGAGAGCAGAGAGGGCAGAGGGGAGGAGAGCAGAGGAGAGAGGAGAGGAGAGTCTGTATGGGAGGTGTAGGAGCTCTGAGTGACAGGGGTGACATTTACAAAGAGCACAGTAAACAAAGGACTTAGAGAGAATAAATAGCAGAGAGAGATCACACACACACAGGTAGTCACACACAGGTAGGCACACAAACACACAGGTAGGCACACAAACAAACACACAGGTAGGCACACAAACAAACAGGTAGGCACACAAACAAACACACAGGTAGGCACACAAACAAACAGGTAGGCACACAAACAAACACACAGGTAGGCACACAAACAAACAGGTAGGCACACAAACAAACACACAGGTAGGCACACAAACAAACACACAGGTAGGCACACAAACACACAGGTAGCCACACAAACACACAGGTAGCCACACAAACAAACAGGTAGACACAAACAAACAGGTAGGCACACAAACAAACAGGTAGGCACACAAACAAACAGGTAGGCACACAAACAAACAAACAGGTAGTCACACAAACAAACAAACAGGTAGTCACACACACACACACACACACACACACACACACACACACACACACACACACACACACACACACACACACACACACACACACACAGGTGGAGGATATGAGGGAAGATGGAGGAGAGAGGAACAGGTGGAGGATATGAGAGAATAAATAGCATAGAGAGATCACACACACAGGTAGGCACACACAGGTAGGCACACAAACACACACACAGGTAGGCACACAAACAAACACACAGGTAGGCACACAAACAAACACACAGGTAGGCACACAAACAAACACACAGGTAGGCACACAAACAAACACACAGGTAGGCACACAAACAAACAGGTACGCATGCAAACAGGTAGGCACACAAACAAACAGGTAGGCACACACACACACACACACACACACACACACACACACACACACACACACACACACACACACACACACACACACACACACACACACACACACACACACACACACACACACACACACAGGTAAGCACACAAACAGGTAGGCACACACACACACAGGTAGGCACACAAACAAACCCGCAGGTAGGCACACACACACACACACACACACACAGGAACACACACCCAGGCACACACATCCACACAGACAGGTACGCACACGTACACATACGTACGCACGAACCCACACCCACAGCCCTGTCTCTACAGAGATCTAGGCAGACATACCTTTAGAGCCAGCCAATCAGAATGCATTAAGGAACAGACAAAGGGAGGGGAATTTACGGCTGTCTCTGTGTGCAATCCATATAGCACCCTATTCCCTATATAGTGCACTACTATAGACCCTGTTCAAAAGTAGTGCACTATATAGGGGATAGGGTGCCATTTGGGATGCAGCCCTGTCTCTCTTCAGACGGCAACGTGTGGAAATGAAACGCCACAGCGCTGATTAATACCAGCTGAACATCGTTAACGTCTTTGTAAACTCGTTGTCTCTGATTAAACGGAAGACAGTACAGGCAGCTTAAAGAATCACTGTCTCTCCTCACAGATGTAAAACAAACAATCTGTTCTCTTGAGTGACCAAATAAAAATAGACACAACTGGTCAAAAACAAAGTGTAAGCATTTTAAAAACCAGCCCAGCAACGACTGACTGTGGCTCTTCAGAAGACCGCACTTGTATGGAGCTATGGACACATAACAGTTGAGTTTGGTGAAGGCAGCCCTCTTTGGAGACAAGTCCAGATGTCCACACATGAAGTAATGGGGCCAGCTCATCTGGGAACGATGAGTACATTAGATTGTATACTTTCATTTACTATACCGCTGCTGTAGACCCCAGAGAGGAGGGAGAGGGAGAGAGAGAGTATGTTTACACTTGCTTTGGCAATGTAAACATATGTTTCCTATGCCAATAATGCCCCTTAAATTGAAATGTAATTGAGAGAGAGAGAGATGACATTCTCCTTCATTGGACAGACTGGCAGATCTATATTTACTGGAGTGGTGTGTTCTGGTATGCTGTGAGAGCACATTCTGCACGTCTGTGTGTGTGTTTGCTATGCTAGCTTAGCAGCATGCTGTAAATGCCACCAGCTGAAGGGTAATAGCAGAAACAGCAGGGACAGAGGAAGGCCTTTGATTTATCGAATCTAGTCCCCATACTGCAAGGCTCTTACAACCACAATCTCTCTCCATTGGTCCAGTGAGTCAGTCAGTGCCTTGGAAGACACTGGTGATGATGCTATTTCTCTCCCCTCTTCTCCCCTCACTCTCCTCTCCTTTTTCTGTCCTCCTCTCCTTCCCTCCTTCTCTCCTCCTTTTCCTCCTCTCCCCTCATATCCTCTCCCCTCCTCTCAGTAGGTCTCTCTGGTGTCCCTGAGACAGAGTCAACCTTTCTGTGTCTCTAATTTCAGACACTTTAATGAGATTCTTAATTGGTGACCTTTAGAGATGGGGACCAACGGTGGCACTGATGATCAATGCTCTCACTCTGGGGGGAGCCAGACAGAGCTAGTGGCACTACTTAATACACACTATCGACCCAGCCACCCTTCAGTGCAGTTCACTTCGGACTGGACAGAGTTTAGTTGGTGAAAGTGTTTTCCTTGTCTTTTCTTTGTGATGGTTGGATTGGCACCATGAGGGCGCTCCTGAGTGGCGCGGTGGTCTAAGACACTGGCGTCACTGCAGTACCTGGTTCGAATCCAGGTTGAATCACATCCGGCTGTGATTGGTCCCATAGGACGGTGCACAGTGTTGGCTGGGTGTGGCCGAGTAGGCCGCCATTGTAAATAAGAATATTGTTCTTAACTGACTTAGCTAGTTAATAAAGGTTAAATACAGATCTGGGACCTGGCTATATTAGAAAGAGAGATTTTAGTTATTTATTTTTATTTATTTCACCTTTATTTAACCAGATAGGCAAGTTGAGAACAAGTTCTCATTTACAATTGCGACCTGGCCAAGATAAAGCAAAGCAGTTCGACACATACAACAACACAGAGTTACACATGGAGTAAAACAAACATACAGTCAATAATACAGTATAAAAAATAAGTCTATATACAATGTGAGCAAATGGGGTGAGATAAGGGCGGTAAAGGCAAAAAAAAGGCCATGGAAGCGAAGTAAATACAATATAGCAAGTAAAACACTGGAATGGTGGATTTGCAATGGAAGAATGTGCAAAGTAAAGATAGAAATAATGGGGTGCAAAGGAGCAAAATAAATAAATAAAGTAGAGGGAGAGGTAGTTGTTTGGGCTAAATTATAGATGGACTATGTGAAGGTGCAGTAATCTGCGAGCTGCTCTGACAGCTGGTGCTTAAAGCTAGTCAGGGAGATAAGTGTTTCCAGTTACAGAGATTTTTGTAGTTCATTCCAGTCATTGGCAGCAGAGAACTGGAAGGAGAGGCGGCCAAAGGAAGAATTGGTTTTGGGGGTGACTAGAGAGATATACCTGCTGGAGCGCGTGCTACAGGTGGGTGCTGCTATGGTGACCAGCGTACTGAGATAAGGGGGGACTTTACCTAGCAGGGTCTTGTAGATGACCTGGAGCCAGTGGGTTTGGCGACGAGTATGAAGCGAGGGCCAGCCAACGAGAGCGTACAGGTCTCAGTGGTGGGTAGTATATGGGGCTTTGGTGACAAAATGGATGGCACTGTGATAGATACTTTAAAATACCTTCACATGTCTTCAATGAGGTCATAATTTTTGCTTCTCTAGTTTTTAAGCATTTTAAAATCCCACTTCTGTCCCACTGTAGGTTTGTGACACACAACTAGTGTACCTGAAAGAGTAGGACTACGGAAGCGTCCGTCTGGGACTGTTGTTAACTATTCAATGACAGCTGACATTGTGTAAATTGTGACAATGATGAAAGTAGAGAACTTCTTTAGTCCTGTTTTATCTAACTAACTAACAGACAGAAAGACAGACAGACAGAGGGACAGACAGACAGACAGACGGACAGACAGACAGTGGGACAGACTGATAGACAGACAGAGGGACTGACAGACAGACAGAGACAGACAGACTGTTATACAGAGAGACAGAGGGACAGGCAGACTGAGGGACAGACAGGCAGAGGGACAGACTGATAAACAGACAAAAGGGACAGACTGACAGGCAGGGGGACTGACAGACAGAGGAACAGACAGACTGATAGACAAAAAGAGACATACATACAGAGGGGCAATGGGACAGACAGACAGACAGACAGACAGACAGACAGACAGACAGACAAACAGACAGAGGGACGGGCAGACAGACACAGACAGACACAGACAGACGGACAGACAAAAATGGGGAGTATATTGGGACAGACACATAGACACACACACAACAACAATAACAAACCCTAAAAGTTGATGTCCAAGTCCAAACAATCACAGGGAAGAGTGTGTATTACAACACATACACAGTCTGACCTTTTCAACCATGAACAGTAACACTACTTGTAACCTAAAAGCTCTCTAAGACAACAGTCTTTTACAAAGCACAAAGTGGTACTAAGAAAACCCTACTGAATTGGGGAGAACCAAAAAAGAACAATAATGGACTGGAGCCTGCAGGGCCGGATTGGGACAAGAATTTAGCCCTGGCATCTTGGTAGGGGGGCGGGCTGTTGCCCACTGATCAGCCAAAGGCTCATTATAGATTAGTGCAACAGAAAATTTAACAGGCCCATGGATCACCGACCATGTCACCTTTTTCATGTTTTATTCTGAAATGAAATAAAACATTTTGTGGGTGTCATTTTCTACCAGCCACTCAACAACAAAAAATGTATCCAGCCCATCTGGCATTTGCCAGAATTACCAGATAGCCAATCTGTGCCTGGGAGTCTGGTTACATCATGGGTAACTGCCACTAAGTCACAGCCTGGCCTGGCATGAACTAATTACCTTTTGTGTGGGTGGGGAGGGGGGCTGAATCATGGGGTGTTGTGTCAATTGAGTCTCTGTATTTATGTGGAAGCAGCAGCACTCTGTCCAAGTCAAATTTCCCTTCAGGGACAATAAAGTATATCATACCATCATATAATATATCCAATCTACATCAGATTTAGCTCACTTCATTTGGATATTCCATCTGTAGATGCTCTACAGCAGGGGTACTCAACTCCTACCCTACGAGGTCTGGAACCGGCAGGTTTTTTGTTCTACCTGATAGTTAATTGCACACACCTGGTGTCCCAGGTCTAAATCAGCCCCCGATTAGAGTGGAACAATGAAAACATGCAGTGGAACTGGCTTCCAGGTCCAGAGTTGAGTTTGAGGGATCTACAGACTATCAAGGACATTTCACCTAACTATCTACTAGCCCTAACCCTAACCTTAACCTTTATCCTAACCCTAAACTTAGCCCTTACCCTTATTCTAAACCAAACCATAACCCTTACCCTTATTCTAAACCTATCCCTAAATGTAACCTTAGCCTTAGCTAAGCCTTAGCAACAGATTGTTTGTTGATAGATTTACCCTCTATAGAGCATCTACAGATGGAAAATCCAGATGATCCAAATAAAGTGATGACCCAGATCTACCCATTGTATTTCTACCCCATTGTATTTCTACCCCATTGTATTTCTACATCAGATCTACCCATCATATTTCTAAGTGGGATTCTTACCTGGGTGAGATGTCACATCCCTGCTGCATGAAGGCTCCCAGGGAGAACCAGAGAGAGTTGAAGATGCCAAACTCGTTGGTCTGTTCCTGATTCTGCTGGTTCTGGCCTGGCTGACCAGGGCTCTGCCCTGACTGTAGCCCAGCACCGGGACCCGTCGGCTGGGTTGGGGTCTGGGGTTCGGCCTCCTCCTCATAGTCCTCTGCGTGCCACTCGTAGGGGCTGAAGCGGCTCACCAGGAACAGGACCACGCTCACACCGATGTAGGCGAACACGATACACATCCAGATCTCATAGGCCAGCGGGTCCAGGAAGGAGAAGACACCTGGTTTAGACTTGGTGGGCTTCTTGATCATGATGGAGATGCCCAGAGACATGAATGGCTTGGAGAAGTCGATCACTTCTTCTCGGACAAGGGTGATGGTCAGCGGGGCTACCGCCACGTCTGCTTTCTGGAGGAGAGAAGGGGAGAAGGGGAGGAACAGAGGTAGAGAGAGAGGAAGGGAAGGAGGGGGAGAGAGGTTGAGAGGGAGGGAGGGAGGTAGCGAGAGAGGAAGGGAAGGAGGGGGAGAGAGGTTGAGAGGGAGGTAGAGAGAGAGGTAGGGAAGGAGGGGGAGAGAGGTTGAGAGGGAGGGAAGGAGGTAGAGAGAGAGGAAGGGAAGGAGGAGGAGAGAGGTTGAGAGGGAGGTTAGGGAGGTAGCGAGAGAGGAAGGGAAGGAGGGGGAGAGAGGTTGAGAGGGAGGAAGGGAGGTAGAAAGAGAGGAAGGGAAGGAGGGGGAGAGAGGTTGAGAGGGAGGGAGGGAGGTAGAGAGAGAGGAAGGGAAGGAGGGGGAGAGAGGTTGAGAGGGAGGGAGGGAGGTAGAGAGAGAGGAAGGGAAGGAGGGGGAGAGAGGTTGAGAGGGAGGGAGGGAGGTAGAGAGAGAGGAAGGGAAGGAGGGGGAGAGAGGTTGAGAGGGAGGTAGAGAGAGAGGTAGGGAGGGAAGGAGGTAGAGAGGGAGAGAGAGAGAGAGAGAGAGAGAGAGAGAGAGAAAGAGAAAGAGATACATGTTAGCAAGAAATATAGAGTTGTGCTGTCACATTGACCATGAAATACACTCAAGCACAAAAAATGAAAAGCATGAAAAGATTGATGAAAAGCATGAAAAGATTGATCAAATGAAGATCCTACATCTATAAATAAAAACCTGTTTTCTACATCTGTAAATAAATCCGTAGAGCTAGATACTGTCCAGTACAGTAGGTGTGCTGGAGGAGGACAAAGAAGGAAAGAAAATACTGAAGGTAGTCATCATTCATACAGCATAAGACTGAACACACAGAGATTTTGTTTAACAGGAAACACTCAAATCCTGACCTTGATTTCCTGTAGACCCCGTTCTCCCACCCTCATACACACACCAGTCTCCCCATAGCATCACAAAGACCCTTTCAACAGCAGAGATTGGCACCATGGTGTGCAACGGGTCCTCTTTGTTACAAATTCATTTCCTATGGATGTGTATGTGTGTGGATGTGTGTGGATGTGTGTGTGTGTGTGTGTGTGTGGATGTGTGTGGGCAGATTGTAGGAGATGGGACTGAACAGTTGTTCTTTAGTTACAGTACATACACTTAACCTCCCTGTCACCTTCTCAAGCATTGAGCTGCCCGACTCTGAGTCACAACCAGAGAGAGAGCGCGAGAGGGAGGGAGGGAGAGAGAGAGGGAGAGGGAGGGAGAGAGAGAGAGAGAGAGGGAGAGAGAGTGAGAGAGAGAGAGGGAGGGAGAGAAAGGGAGAGAGAGGGAGAGAGAGAGCGGGAGGGAGAGAGAGGGAGAGAGAGAGAGGAAGAGAGAGAGGGAGAGAGAGAGAGAGGGAGAGAGAGGGAGAGAGGAAGAGAGAGAGGGGGGGAGAGTCCACTGTGTATTAAGTTATTTAAAGCTTTATTGTTGAGCATTGAAAACAGATCTGTGAAAAAATATATACTTCTTTGAAAGGACCAACATGTTTGGCAGACGGTATCAATGCAAACATTATAGTGTCAGAAATATTTTTTTTGCAGTGACATCAACATAAAAATACAATGTGACAACTATGAACGTTAACCACCTCCAGAAATGTTATGGACACGTATGACCTCCCATTATGAGCACTTACAAACCCTCATTATAAGCTCTAATGACCTTCTTATGAGCACTCACCCCGTACACCAGCTCTCCGACCATGCCGTTCCACATCTTGGTCTCGGGGTCTCTGGCTCCATACTTCCCATCTGTGACCACCTTCAGTTTGTAATGGTATCCAACGTGCTTGGCGATCTCAGCCGCTAGCTCCACGATGTAACCCTCGTACTTATCGTTCCCTGACAGCTGATCATGGTTCTTCTTCAGCATTACGTATGGGGATTCCTGTAGGAGAGGGACGGTGTATACATTCAGGGTTGGGCTCAATTCCATTTCAATTCCAATTCAGGAAGTACACTGAAATTCCAATTCCTATTCTCTTCAATGCTTTTCAATAAGGAACATGTATTTTCTGAATTGACTTGAAGTGAACCCAATCCTGGATACAGTTCCAATATGATCACATTAAAGATCATTATTGGATGGATTGATAAAGGTTAGTATCAGGGAGTGTAATGACATGACACATTAGTATGACTGGTGGATGAACTGTGATGACAGAGAGTAGGGTCCTTGTAGCAGCCGTAACAGAAGACATGTTGCAGGAGGCAGCAGGATCAGGTGCACAAGTCTATTATTAAGGTCCACAGTTGACGATGGTGGTCCAGACATTAAATGGACAATACAAAATTATAAAAAGTGGATATTTACAAAATAACTTCTTCATGAAAAGAAAATGCCTTGTAGCAGGAAAATCTGTCTATTCCATTCAGACTAAGGTTGGGGTATCAGGCTACCGTCAGCCTCCCCTCACAATTACCAAGATGAATCTGCAAAATTGCACCAAAAAAGTAATTTGTTTTCTCTTAGCCCTGGGACATACAGTGCTTTCAAAAAGTATTCAGAACCATTCACTTTTTTCACATTGTTACGTTACTGCCTTATTCTAAAATTGATTAAATAAAAAATGTTCCTCATCAAACTACACACAATACCCAGTGACAATGCGAAAACAGGTCTTTAGAGATTGTTTACACATTTCTTAAAAATAAAAACAGAAATACCTTATTTACATAAGTATTCAAACCCTTTGCTATGAGACTCGAAATTGATCTCAGGTGCATCCGGTTTCCATTGATCATCCTTGAGATGTTTCTACAACTTGGAGTCCACCTGTTTTAAATTCAATTGATTGTACATGATTGGGAAAGGCACACACCTGTCTTTATAAGGTTCCAAGGTTGACAGTGCATGTCAGAGCAAAAACCAAGCCATGAGTTCAAAGGAATTGTCCGTAGAGCTCCGAGACAGGATTGTGTCGAGGCACAGATCTGGGGAAGGGTAGCAATCAATTTCTGCAGCATTGAAGGTCCCCAAGAACACAGTGGCCTCCATGATTACTAAATGGAAGAAGTTTGGAACCACTAAGACTCTTCCTAGAGCTGGCCGCCCGGCCAAACTGACAAATTGGAGGAGAAGGGCCTTGGTCAGGGAGGTGACTAAGAACCCAATCGTCACCCGATGGAGATCCAGAGGTCCTCTGTGGAGATGGGAGAAACTTCCAGAAGGACAAGCTTCTCTGCAACACTCCACCTATCAGGCCTTTATGGTAGAGTGACCAGACGGAAGCCACTCCTCAGTAAAAGGCACATGACAGCCCGCTTGGAGTTTGCCAAAAGGCACCTAAAGGACTCTCAGACCATAAGGAACAAGATTCTCTGGTCTGATGAAACCAAGATTGAACTCTATGGCCTGAATGCCAAGCATCACATCTGGAAGAAACCTGGCACCATCCCTACGGTGAAGCATGGTGGTGGCAGCATCATACTGTGGGGATGCTTTTCAGTGGCAGGGACTGGGAGACTAGACAGGATCTGGGGAAAGATGAACGGAGCAAAGTACAGAGAGATCCTTGATGAAAACCTGCTCTAGAGCGCTGAGGACCTCAGACTGGGGTGAAGGTTGTGGTGCTTCATTTCTTTACTATCAAATGAGGAGAGACAAACTTATCACACAAGTCAGAGTTATACTTAAACTAAATCTTTAATCACATATTAATAAGGAAGCAGGCCAATACAACACACACATATAAAGTTAATCGATTGAGTGCTCTAAGATAATGATGGCTGGTCATGGCTGGTCGACGATTCACGCTCAGATGATTCTTTGAGAGCCCGAGACAAAAGTACAAAGGTCTTTTATAGCCAAGATACACCCCTTTCAACCTACATGACGAACAATAGATATATAGAATGGTCACAAGGTTAAGATCTGTATGAAAGATATAATACATAGCAGACAGTATCTGCTGGGTCAACAGTTTTCATTGTGCAGAGACCAGTGTCTGGCCCTCCGACTCCAAACTGGAACCTTCTCTCCCTGGTACGGTATAGAACAGAACCATTAACTCATGCTCTGGAATGCTCTTTAGGTTTTATCACCCAAAAGACATTGTGAATCTCCTGTCAGTGTTATCTCCCGGAGGCCCTTCCTCAGTAGAACACCCACACAATAGTTAACAATACTCTATTCTGTTGCATAAAACAACCCTTTGATGCAATAAAAGTATTATAACATAGTCTTGCAATTTTCCACCATAAGGTTCACCTTCCAACAGGACAACGACACTAAGCACACAGTCAAGAGCCTGAATGTCCTTGATTGGCTCAGCCAGAGCCCAGACTTGAACCCGATCGAACATCTCTGGAGAGACCTGAAAATTGCTGTGCAGCGACGCTCCCCATCCAGCCTGACATGGCTTGAGAGGATCTGCATAGAAGAATGGGGGAAACTCCCCAAATACAGGTGTGCCAAGATTCGAGGCTGTAATCGCTGCCAAGGGTGCATCAACAAGGTACTTAGGTTAAGGGTCTGAATACTTATGTAAATGTGATATTTCAGTTTTTTTTACATTTGCAAACATTTCTAAAAACCTGTTTTTGCTTTGTCATCATGGGGTATTGATGAGGGACATTTTTCTTTTTTAAATCAATTTTATAATAACACTGTAACCTAACAAAATATGGAAAACGTCAAGGGGTCTGAATACTTTCACTGTATCACTGTCAAAATTACATACCTGGTATTCAATGTAAAATTAATACAAAAATCATTGTATATTAGTCATTCTATAGAATGATCTTCTACCTCATGGGTCATGCTAATGTGTATGTGGACTTTAACCTTTTATTGCAGTGGGCTAAATCAAGGTCACAGTGTTTCTGGGTAGTCTTAAACAAATCTACTGTGAAACAAAAGTATACACCTCACACACATGCTTATGGGTTTAAAAAAAGAAGACCATGTCAGATATAGAGTTGAAATGTATTACATTTTGAGTTTGCATCTCAATATTACACATCACAGAAGACTGAACTATAACAAGAACATTTTACATAAAAACACAGGATTTTCTGCGTTGAAAAAAAAATGAAGTTGATAAATGATGAAAAATATGAATAACATTCCACCCATGAGGTCATTAGGTCATTTCAATGCAGAAAAGGGCTCAACCCTGCGCCCACTCACAGGATTGGAAATGGTAAGTGAAATGCAACAATATAGTGCCAAAATGAAACAGCATTTCTACAAGGTAGCGGTAAACGTTAAGGAAATAAATGTAACGCTCGTTATTATTGTAAGCTAATGTGGAATATAGATTGAACAGAAATGTAGGCTAGTTTAACTTGGGGTCACATTAACAAACATTTAGGACGCGGAAACAAAAGCACTCTGAAATGGCGGGAGTTGTAGGGCGCACTAGTTGCCTGACAGATCTTTTGAGTCCTATTCTGAGAAGATCTGTTCTGTTCATAGTTCATTTGATAGGGAAGTACAGATAGTGGTTTTTATAATCAGAAATATGTACTGTATATCTGAGATTTTCTTTGGTATCGCCACTGAGATTTTATGTTGGGGATTTTCTATTCAGAAAAGACCTTTCATGTCACGTGAAAGATGTGTGAAGTGAACTGACTGAGGTGTGACCTGTTGTGCCACAAAGGTTTATGCTGCTGCTACTTGGACGGATTAAACTATAGAAAATAACTCCTTGTAACCAGATTCTTTATCATCGAACCCACAGGCCCTTCAGAAGAGGTAATTTATTAATTTAGATTTACAACACCGTTAAAATATTGACACACTAAAGATCGATATTGGATGGATTTAATATCTGTTCATTCAAAGACTCAATCATGGACACTCTTACTAACAGTTGTGGCTGCTTAGTGTGATGTATTGTTGTCTCTACCTTCTTGCCCTTTGTGCTGTTGTCTGTGCCCAACAATGTTTCTGCTATGTTTTGTACTGCTACCATGTTGTGTTGCTACCATGTTGTGTTGCTACCATGTTGTTTTGCTACCATGTTGTTGTCATGTTGTTGTCTTAGGTCTCTCTGTATGTAGTGTTGTGGTGTCTCTCTTGTCACGATGTGTGTTTTGTCCTATATGTTTATGTAAAAAATGTAATCCCATCCATCGTCCCCGCAGGAGGCCTTTTGGTAAGCCGTCATTGTAAATAAGAATTTGTTCTTAACTGACTTGACTAGTAACATAAAGGTTAAAAAAAAAAATTGGGGAAAAATGATAATAGGAGCTCGCACCAGACCAAATTTAAGTAGCTGACATAATATATGCAAAGAGGGACATTGGAATGAGGTAATCTCCATACACAGCCCTGGGGAGGTGAGACATAAAATGTTACCAGCTCATAAAGTTTATCACCACTTTTCTCAAGTTGAGACCATAGATGTGATGCTTCATATTCAGGAGAACATACAGAGTAGCAGCTAAACACAGCAATGGAATAGAATGGAACTACTGAAGTCTTGTTCTATTGAGGAACTCTCCTGGAGAGGTATTTCAATAGGATGGTTCATGTTTGATCATTAAGCCATAACCGTGGTGGAATAATAATTGTTAATAAGCCTACAATTAAACCAAGAAAGATAATTAGACAATAGATCTTTAGGAATCATTAAATATTTGTCACAACGATGGAGTACGCCTACAGTTAGTCACTTACATAATTAGCTATTTCATGATTACATATCATTAGACTGTATGGCCTTTTCACAACCATAGCGTAATATTCAACCCAGAAAGATCATTATATTTGATAAGTATGGCGGTGCTGCCTGGCCTTGTAGCCTGGAGGTTCATTATGTGGACATCACAAAGACACCTGGTGAACCTGACACAGACAGGTTTATTAGTGGCCCACACACTGTGTGTATGTTGTGTGTACGTGTGCAGGAGAGTACAGCAGCCAATCACTGCCAGACCACCTCTGTTCTGAGAGGTTATCCTATTCCTGTTCTACTAGCTAGGCAACCAATTGGACCTTTTCAGAGATATTGGACATCCTAGAAAGATTACAGCTGACATGGCACCTGAGGCCCTGTACTCTCACTATTTTTTTTCTGTCTCTCTCTCTCTCTCTCTCTCTCTCTCTTGCTCTCACACACACTATGTCTCTTTTTCTGTCTCTCTCTGTCTCTCTCTCTTTCTCTCTGTCTCTCTCTCTCTTTCTCTCTCTCTCTCTCTGTCTCTCTCTCTCTCTCTCTTTCTCTCTGTCTCTCTCTCTCTTTCTCTCTGTCTCTCTCTCTCTCTTTCTCTCACTCTCTCTCTCTCTCTGTCTCTCTCTCTTTCTCTTTCTCTCTCTGTCTCTCTGTCTCTCTCTCTGTCTCTCTCTGTCTCTCTCTCTCTTTCTCTCACTCTCTCTCTCTCTCTCTTTCTTTCTCTGTCTCTCTGTCTCTCTCTCTCTTTCTCTCTGTCTCTCTCTCTCTCTGTCTCTCTCTCTCTTTCTCTCTGTCTCTCTCTCTCTTTCTCTCTGTCTCTCTCTCTCTCTTTCTCTCACTCTCTCTCTCTCTCTGTCTCTCTCTCTTTCTCTTTCTCTCTCTGTCTCTCTGTCTCTCTCTCTGTCTCTCTCTGTCTCTCTCTCTCTTTCTCTCACTCTCTCTCTCTCTCTCTTTCTCTTTCTTTCTCTGTCTCTCTGTCTCTCTCTCTCTTTCTCTCTGTCTCTCTCTCTCTCTCTCTGTCTCTCTCTCTCTTTCTTTCTCTCACACACACGATGTCGCTTTTTCTTTATTTCTCTTGCTCCATACAAGGACATTTCTAGCAAACCTGTATTGAACAAACCCAGATAGCGCATGACGTTCTAAGAACCATGTGTTCCTTAGACATTGGTGAGAGTGTGGTTGTCCTATGGTTATTTTGCATACAACCTCCCCTCAACATTCTGGGAACGGTGCAGGATAGTTGCTTGGCTTTGGAACATTCTCAGCACTTTTAAGGAACTTGACAAAATAACATTATTGGTTCAAGGTTCTATTTAAAGTAATGTTCTCAAATTGTTCCAAGAAACAACGTTCTTCTGTGGCACCGTGCCACAATAAAAAAGACATGTGTTGCATGATTAATAACTAAGCAAATTCATTTCCAAGTGTTCTATCTGTGCTTGGAGTTCAGAACATGTAACCCAAACTAAGCTAGCAGCGTTATAAAAAGTCTTATTGAAACATGTAGTAAACATTTTATTATTCCAAAACCTCTAAATAACGTATAATTACTGTTCTCAGAATGTTAATAAAACCACCCAGGAAAACATTCAGAGAATCATAGTAAAACGTTCTCAGAACCTCCCTGCAACTAAAATGTAACGTTCCCAGAGGTCGTTTCCCACAAGTCGTTTCAAGCTGCAGTAGCAATTTAAGCTCAGACTGCGCCCAGCGCACAAATCCTTTACATTTGATATTGTATCAGCTGCTGTAGAGGCCAGTTTTCCTCTGTGTGTTATGGTAATAACTGTCCCCCTGCTGGTTACAGATGAGTGGAATGTAATTATCACTACACACAGAGCCTCTAGGTCTGGCAGAGAGACAGGACCCCAGGGAGGGAGTGGAGAGAAAGGTCAGTTTCAGAGCAGTTTGACAGGCCAACACACACACACACACACACACACACACACACACACACACACACACACACACACACACACACACACACACACACACACACACACACACACACACACACACACACACACACACACACACACACACACTTACGCCACACATACACACACACAAACACAAGCATGCACGCACACACACAGATAGCATGTCCACTAGGACTCACTCTCTCACTGACCTATAATAGGTCAACAGAGACCGGCTGCCACTCAGGCGGAGAACCAACACAAATACAGAACACCATGGCTTTGGAGAGATCTTCTAGAAATGGACCTGTTCTTCCTTATGAACCCTGTCTTCTTTCATTCCTTCCTAATGTAACGGATGTGAAATGGTTAGCTAGTTAGCGGTGGTGCGCGCTAATAGCCTTTCAATCAGTGACGTCACTTGCTCTGAGGCCTTGAAGTAGTGGTTCCCCTTGCTCTGCAAGGGCCACGGCTTTTGTGGAGCGATGGGTAATGATGCTTCGTGGGTGACTGTTGTTGATGTGTGCAGAGGGTCCCTGGTTCGCGCCCGGGTCGGGGCGAGGGGACAGACTAAAGTTAAACTGTTACACTAACATCCTAAAAGCAGAGATGATCAAAGTCTTCTAATGCCTGACAGTTATACAGTATCTCATGCCTGACATTTATACAGTATCTCATGCCTGACAGTTATACAGTAGCTCATGCCTGACAGTTATACAGTATCTCATGCCTGACAGTTATACAGTATCTCATGCCTGACAGTTATACAGTATCTCATGCCTGACAGTTATACAGTATCTCATGCCTGACAGTTATACAGTATCTCATGCCTGACAGTTATACAGTATCTCATGCCTGACAGTTATACAGTATCTCATGCCTGACATTTATACAGTATCTCATGCCTGACAGTTATACAGTATCTCATGCCTGACAGTTATACAGTATCTCATGCCTAACAGTTATACAGTATCTCATGCCTGACAGTTATACAGTATCTCATGCCTGACAGTTATACAGTATCTCATGCCTGACAGTTATACAGTATCTCATGCCTAACAGTTGATGAGGGATCTTGAACAGTGTAATAATTCCTCTTGGAAAGACAATTTAGTTGTATTCTATAGTTGCGCCCAAAGTAAACATATATATATATAGTTTAAGTCGGAAGTTTACATACACTTAGGTTGGAGTCATTAAAACTCGTATTTCAACCACTCCACAAATATATTTGTGCATGACACACGTAATTTTTCCAACAATCGTTTACAGACAGATTATTTCACTTATAATTATAAAACTGTATCACAATTCCAGTGGGTCAGAAGTTTACATACACGAAGTTCATTGTGCCTTCAAACAGCTTGGAAAATTCCAGAAAATGATGTCATGGCTTTAGAAGCTTCTGATAGGCTAATTGACATAATTTGAGTCAATTGGAGGTGTAACTGTGGACGTATTTCAAGGCCATAATGACCATTGTTATGTTTGGAGGAAAAAGGGGGAGGCTTGCAAGCCGAAGAACACCATCCCAACCATGAAGCACGGGGTTGGCAGCATCATGTTGTGGGGGTGTTTTGCTGCAGGAGGGACTGGTGCACTTCACAAAATAGATGGCATCATGAGGAGAAAGATTATGTGGATATATTGAAGCAACATCTCAAGACATCAGTCAGGAAGTTAAAGCTTGGTCACAAATGGGTCTTCCAAATGGACAATGAACCCAAGCATACTTCCAAAGTTGTGCTTCACCTGAAAGGCTTTTCCAATGGTCTTGAAGGAGTCCCCACATATGCTGAGCACTTGTTGGCTGCTTTTTCTTCACTCTGCGGTATGACTCATCCCAAACCATCTCGATTTGGTTGAGGTCGGGGGATTGTGGAGGCCAGGTCATCTGATGCAGCACTCCATCACTCTCCTTCTTGGTCAAATAGGCCTTACACAGCCTGGAGGTGTGTTGGGTCATTGTCCTGTTAAAAAACAAATGATAGTCCCACAAAGCCCAAACCAGATGGGATGGCGTATCGCTGCAGAATGCTGTGGTAGCCATGCTGGTTAAGTGTAACTCGAATTCTAAATAAATCACAAACAGTGTCACCAGCAAAGCACCCCCACACCATCACACCTCCTCCTCTATGATTTACGGTGGGAACCACACATGCAGAGATCATCTGTTCATCCACAACGCGTCTCACAAAAAAAATCTAAAATTTCCACTCCAGACCAAAGCACAGATTTCAACCGGTCTAATGTCCATTGCTCGTGTTTCTTGACCCAAGCAAGTCTCTTCTTCTTATTGGTTTCCTTTAGTAGTGGTTTCTTTGCAGCAATTCGACATGAAGGCCTGATTCACAGTCTCCTCTGAACAGTTGATGTTGAGATGTGTCTGTTACTTGAACTCTGTGAAGCATTTATTTGGGCTGTAATTTCGGAGGCTGGTAACTAATGAATTTATCCTCTGCAGCAGAGGTAACTCTGGGTCTTCCATTCCTGTGGCGGTCCTCATGAGAGACAGTTTCATCATAGCGCCAGATGGTTGTTGCGACTGCACTTGAAGAAACTTTCAAAGTTCTTTATATTTTCCTTATTGACTGACCTTCATGTCTTAAAGCAATGATGGACTGTCGTTTCTCTTTGCTTATTTGAGCTGTTCTTGCCATAATATGGACATGGTCTTTTACCAAATAGCGCTATCTTCTGTACACCACCCTACCTTGTCACAACACAACTGATTGGCTCAAATGCATTAACATCTTGATGCTAGGGGTCAGATTTCTTTTTAATAAAAATAAATAAATAACGTTCCCAAGGTAAACAGACTTTTTCTCAGGTCCAGATCGTAGAATATGCAGATAATCTACAGATTAGGATAGAAAACACTCCAAAGTTTCCAAAACTGTCAAAATATTGTCTGTGAGTATAACAAAACTGATTCTGCAGGCAAAAACCTGAGAAAATCTAACTCGGAAGTGATTATTATTATTTTTTTAATCTGTGTTTCCTGGCCCGTCTTTCTTCCATTTAAAGGGGTATCAACCAGATTCATTTTCCAATGGCTTCCTCAGGCTGTGTCCAGGCTTTAGACATAGTTTCAGGCTTTTATTTTGAAAAATGAGCGAGATTCTTCAAAACTAGTCAGGTATCCTCTGATTAGTTCCTACGCGCGAGAAGGGTAGCTCTCCATTTTCTTTTTCTCTCTTATTGAATAGGTTACGGTCCGGTTGAAATATTATCGATTATGTTTGTTAAAAACAACCTGAGGATTGATTATAAAAAACATTTGACATGTTTCTACGAACATTACGGATACTTTTTGGAATTTTCGCCGAACGGAACGAGGCTTTGGTTTTCTGAACAAAACGTGCAACCCAAATGGCATTTTTTTGTTTGTAAGGCCTGGGTGTCGGAGTGTGAAGGAAAAGCGCAGGAGCAGCAAGTGCAAATACAAATGTTCTTTAATGAACACGTAACAAAATAGGCCACCCTACTAACACACTGGGAGTCCACTATAAACTACCCCAGACACGGGGGAAAATGAACACAGTCCAGAATAACGTGAAGCACGAAACCAACACCACACTTACATACAAACAATCCGGCACAAAGAAACGTGCGGGCCGGCTGACTAAATAAGCCCAACTAATTACACCCTCATACAAAACAGGTGCACCCAATAAACACATAGGGAGGGGGAGAAAAGGATCAGTGGCAGCTAATAGGCCGGTGACGACGACCGCCGAACGCCACCCGAACGGGAAGGAGAGCCTGCCTCGGTCGAAGTCGTGACATTGTTATAAAAGTAATATTTATCGAACAAAAATAACATTTATTGTGTAACTGGGAGTCTCGTGAGTGCAAACATCCGAAGATTATCAAAGGTAAGCGATTCATTTTATTGCTTTTCTGACTTTCGTGACCATGCTAATTTGGGGCTAGCGGTTGTAGCATTGATTGATACACTCACAAAAGCTTGGATTGCTTTCGCTGCAAAGCATATTTTCAAAATCTGACACGATAGGTGGATTAACAACAAGCTAAGCTGTGTTTTGGTATATTTCACTTGTGATTGCATGATTCTAAATATTTTTAGTAATATTTTGCGCCCTGCAATTCAGCGGTTGTTTAGGAAAATGATCCCGTAAAAGGGATCCGTAGCGCAGAGAAGTTAAAAAGGAAAGAAATTCCACAAATTAACTTTTAAGAAGGCACACCTGTTAATTGAAATGCATTCCAGGTGACTACCTCATGAAGCTGGTTGAGAGAATGCCAAGATTGTGCAAAGCTGTCATCAAGGCAAAGGGTGGCTACTTTGAAGAATCTCAAATATATTTTGATTTGTTTAATACTTTTTTGGTTAGTACATGATTCCATATGTGTTATTTCATAGTTTTGATGTTTTCACTATTATTGTACAAGAAAAGCCCTTGAATGAGTAAGTGTTCTAAAACTTTTGACCAGTAGTGTATATATATTTTTTTTTTGGGGGGGGGGGGGGGATTCCACTAAAAGAAAACCCAACACTTAGCACCAAGCCTTCCTGTTATCCTTTCCCCCTTCCTCCTCACACACACACACACACACACACACACACACACACACACACACACACACACACACACACACACACACACACACACACACACACACACACACACACACACACACACACACAGCTTGCCTCTCCCCCTCCGCAGCGCTCGTCTTTACACGGCTCTGCAGGACAGGCGGGCGGCGAGCTGCTGAAATCCCTCACCCCAATAACCCTCTCCGTGGAGGTCTGCTGTAGGCCCGGGGGTCTGGATGGAACAAACCTTAGCTCAGATCCCTTCTCCCTGGAACAATCCTCAGCCCAGCTCCTTCTCCCTCTCCACCCAACTTTAACAGACCACTAAGATCTTAGCTCACTGAGTCTTCACTACGGTTTACAGCAAAAACCTAATGACTGAATTTTATAACTGTGTGTGGTGGTATTGGTAGTGTGGTTGTGAGTTACTGTATGCAGACCTGGCAATATCCCCCATACCACCCACCTACCACCTCCCACTACCCCAAGCTAGAGAACCTGGAGCCTGTCCTCCATACCTACCACCTCCCACTACCCCAAGCTAGAGGACCTGGAGCCTGTCCTCCATACCTACCACCTCCCACTACCCCAAGCTAGTGGACCTGGAGCCTGTCCTCCATCCCTACCACCTCCCACTACCCCAAGCTAGAGGACCTGGAGCCTGTCCTCCATACCTACCACCTCCCACTACCCCAAGCTAGAGGACCTGGAGCCTGTCCTCCATACCTACCACCTCCCACTACCCCAAGCTAGAGGACCTGGAGCCTGTCCTCCATACCTACTACCTCCCACTACCCCAAGCTAGAGGACCTGGAGCCTGTCCTCCATACCTACCACCTCCCACTACCCCAAGCTAGAGGACCTGGAGCCTGTCCTCCATACCTACCACCTCCCACTACCCCAAGCTAGAGTACCTGGAGCCTGTCCCCCATACCTACCACCTCCCACTACCCCAAGCTAGAGGACCTGGAGCCTGTCCTCCATACCTACCACCTCCCACTACCTCAAGCTAGAGGACCTGGAGCCTGTCCTCCATACCTACCACCTCCCACTACCCCAAGCTAGAGGACCTGGAGCCTGTCCTCCATCCCTACCACCTCCCACTACCCCAAGCTAGTGGACCTGGAGCCTGTCCCCCATACCTACCACCTCCCACTACCCCAAGCTAGAGGACCTGGAGCCTGTCCTCCATACCTACCACCTCCCACTACCCCAAGCTAGAGGACCTGGAGCCTGTCCTCCATACCTACCACCTCCCACTACCCCAAGCTAGTGGACCTGGAGCCTGTCCTCCATACCTACCACCTCCCACTACCCCAAGCTAGAGGACCTGGAGCCTGTCCTCCATACCTACCACCTCCCACTACCCCAAGCTAGAGGACCTGGAGCCTGTCCTCCATACCTACCACCTCCCACTACCCCAAGCTAGAGGACCTGGAGCCTGTCCTCCATACCTACCACCTCCCACTACCCCAAGCTAGAGGACCTGGAGCCTGTCCTCCATACCTACCACCTCCCACTACCCCAAGCTAGTGGACCTGGAGCCTGTCCTCCATACCTACCACCTCCCACTACCCCAAGCTAGTGGACCTGGAGCCTGTCCTCCATACCTACCACCTCCCACTACCCCAAGCTAGAGGACCTGGAGCCTGTCCTCCATACCTACCACCTCCCACTACCCCAAGCTAGAGGACCTGGAGCCTGTCCTCCATACCTACCACCTCCCACTACCCCAAGCTAGAGGACCTGGAGCCTGTCCTCCATACCTATCACCTCCCACTACCCCAAGCTAGTGGACCTGGAGCCTGTCCTCCAGACCTACCACCTCCCACTACCCCAAGCTAGAGGACCTGGAGCCTGTCCTCCATCCATAAGTTAGAGGCCCTGTCTGTGGGCAGGAGACATAAAAGGGCCTGGGGAAGTGAAGGAGGCAACAGGGAGGAGAACACATCCTCACATTACATCAGTAGTGAGTAAGGTCACTGTGAGTCTGCAATGTGATGGAAATAAAAAACGGGCTATAGTCTAACAGGCTAAAAGGGTGGCCAGGAGAGAAGGAAAGAAGAGTAGGGAGGGACGGACGGACATGGGTCTGTGTCAGTGGGAATTTCTATCCTGTCAGGGCTAAGAAGAACTCTTAATTGCTTTGTAACGTATTTGTTCTATGTAGGCTAGGCCTAGTGGTTGTTTAATTTGGGATCTATTGTCCCACAACTGTCCCAGAGTCTGTTTGGAATAGGCTAGTTCTTTCTTGACAAGCTGACCTATAGAATAGGTTAACTTTTCTACTATGGGGGATAGTAGATTGACATTGGCTAGTGATGTTGCTGTTCCTTACTGGTCTTCTTGGCTGAGGAAAAGTAAATGTGAACAGTTATTCTAACATCTTTAAATTCTGCATCGGAATTCGATATGGAGCACATTGCATCCTCGAGTTTCATGTTCTGTTAAAATGAATTACCATAATCTAAATGTGATTTATTTTATTCTGAGCACCGTGGGTGGACGCCCCAATCAGGTTACGCACACCCAATGCATATGGGTCCGGTAAATTTCTTAAATGTCTGGTAAATTAAAATGCTGCCGGTCAAATGTCCGGTGCCACATTTTCCGAATGAAAACCCTGACACACACACACACACACTAACCAGGATGGTGGTAACTATGTAGGTCCTGTTCTGTAGGCCGTAGCTGCTGTCGTTGCTTCCTCTCATGAAGGTGGCTGTGCTCACGTACTTCTCGTCCTCGTTCCAGTAGCCCACCTAATACACATACAAGATAAACAGACAAGTGAAAAAACTGAGGGGCTATGAAGGAAACCTTGATTTGATCTGATACTGTACTGTACATATATGATATTAGACTGCAATGAAACACTAATGGACATGAATCCCCACATTTGACATCAAATAAGCTTCTATAAGATCCCATTAGATCCCATAAGGTCCTACAGATCTCATGACTCACCTTCTTAGGTCCAGAGGGGGCTAGCTCCATGACATTGACGGTGAAGTTGGTCCTGCGTCCTTTCTCATTAAACTGGATATGACCTGTCAGGCCATCGATACGCACCTGACACATCAATAACACAGAGACACAGGGAGCAGTTACGGTTCTGAGGTGTAGTCTTCTATTAGCCTCATTAACAGAGAACATGAGCTGGAGTTCAGTTTCTTCAAGAGCCTTGTCAGGATGTTTATTGGAGTGTGTATAGCATGTATTATGCGCGTGTGTGTGTGTGTGTGTGTGTGTGTGTGTGTGTGTGTGTGTGTGTGTGTGTGTGTGTGTGTGTGTGTGTGTGTGTGTGTGTGTGTGTGTGTGTGTGTGTGTGTGTGTGTGTGTGTGTGTGTGTGTGTGTGTGTGTGTGTGCACTGGGTGTTCAAAACTACTTTCTATGACATAGACTGACCAGGTGAATCCAGGTGAAAGCTATGATCCTTTATTGATGTCACCTGTTAAATGCACTTCAAATCAGTGTAGATGAAGGGGAAGAGACGGGTTAAATAAGGATTTTTAAGTCTTGAGATAAATGAGACATGGATTGTGTATGTGGGCCATTCAGAGGGTGAATGGACAATATAAAATGTTTAAGTGATTTTGAACAGTGTATGGTAGTAGGTGCTAAGCGCACCAGTTTAAGTGTGTCAAGAACTGCACTGCTGCTGGGTTTCTCACACTTAACAGTTTCCTGTGTGTATCAAGAATGGTCCACTACCCAAAGAACATCCAGGCAACTGTAGGAAGCATTGGAGTCTACATGAGCCAGCATCCCTGTGGAACGCTTTCAACTCCTTGTAGAGTCCATGCCCCCTCAAATTGAGGCTGTTCTGAGGGCAAAAGGGGGTGCAACACAATACTAGTGTTCCTAATGTTTTGTGCACTCAGTGTATGCGTGCGAGTGAGTGTGTTTAAGTGTGTAGTGTGTGTAACATGTGTTCATTGCAGCATGCTAGTGTTGGCAGTATGATGGGTTTAATTGAGCAAATGGGGCATCCATCTCCTCTCTTCCCACAGGCAGATAGATGTCTGCATTCACTCGGACCAAACCACAGCTAGACACAGCCATGGAGGCACTGTGTGTGTGTGTGTGTGTGTGTGTGTGTGTGTGTGTGTGTGTGTGTGTGTGTGTGTGTGTGTGTGTGTGTGTGTGTGTGTGTGTGTGTGTGTGTGTGTGTGTGTGTGTGTGTGTGTGTGTGTGTGCATCAATTAGACCACAGTTCCACAGAGCCACACCAGAGAGATCAGTGTGAGACTCTGAGAGCATCTGTCTGTTTAAAAGCTCAAGTCAAGAGCCAATATGAATACAATAACATCTTAATGATTACATCCAACTAGCAATGTCGTCAGTCCCAGAAAACAGAAACCCTACTGCTAGCTGATATTGATAATCAATCCAGTTCACAGCATATTCCTCTGTAGGCACGTCTAGGGCAATTACTAATAATCACACAGCAACATCGGTTTAATCAGGTTTTGTCTGAAAACCTATTGAGCCTTGTCTTGTCTCTTGTCTCTTGTCTCTTGTCTCTCTCTCTCTCTCTCTCTCTCTCTCTCTCTCTCTCTCTCTCTCTCTCTCTCTCTCTCTCTCTCTCTCTCTCTCTCTCTCTCTCTCTCTCTCTCTCTCTCTCTCTCTCTCTCTCTCTCTCTCGGTTGATTAAACATCTTAAGTTAATTTCCTTAACTTTAAGTCAGTTGCACAAAAAATGTTAAGGCGAATTTTCCCCTTAAATTAAGTGAAAAATGTAAGGGTGCCCATGAGGTCCCTTAAGTGCTTCATTCAGTATGGATATCAATGTAAATAACATTTGTGGAGGTGAATGTTTTCCTCTGCCCTGATTTCAAAGGGAAAACATCGACCAGCTAGCTAGCTACTTAGCTAAACAATGGATGGCTACAATCCATGGCTACAAAGCTAGCTGGCTAGTTAGCTACCTACTCTGTAAGTTAGCTTGACCTGCTAGGAAGTAATAGATACAAGTTGAGATAAAAGTAACTAAAATAAGTGTTATTTATAAGTGTTTATAAGTGTTATAAGTGTTATTATCAAGTTGTTTCTCCTGTCTTGAATGTAGAAGTTCTATTTTGCAATCTCCCAAAATAAATGTGATCTCTTTCAGTGAATCAGGTCATCTCCATAGTAACCAGAGACGCTTTCTGCCGTACATGCCTTCAAACTACCGTAAAATGATGCCCTGACCTAAGGAAATGTTTGGGGGCTCTATGTAACACCTTTAAACAATTCCCTAATATGTTTTAGACATTTTATGCAACCGGGCCCAAACGTTTATCCACGTTTCTCCAAATCTCAAATTTCAATGTGTTTTTGACACCCTGGGTTGCTCCTCCTTCATGCGGCTCCTCCTGTATTCATTCTGAATGGTTAAGTTAAGGGTTAAGGTTTGTGTAGGGTTAAAACAAAAACAACTCCATGGTTAAGTTTAGGCCTTCTTTCTGAATGGTTAAGTTAAGGGTTAAGGTTTGGGATAGTATAAAAAAAATAAAAATAATTGTGTCTACGTCCATCCATTATCACCGTCCACAACGCCATAGCAAAACCCAAGCCTACTTGATGGTAATAGCGCTCACTGCTGCCCCTAGTGGCGGGTTTTGAAGGCATTTCCTGACGTCCTCAGGACATGGATTGAGGTCTAATTATGAAGTCAATCTTGAGCGGCCTGGCTGCTCTCTCACCATCTCTGTAATACTAAACCAAGTGCTTTATTTCATTCCCATCTCAGAACACTGCATTACTAAACTCCATTGTTGATGTCATATTCTATGATGATCACAGGCAGGTTTTATTGCCTGCAGGTTTTGTTTACCGAACATGATGTCACATTCCATCCAGGAAGCTCATAGGTGACTCAATGGGAACGTTCGGTGACAGAATAGAGATCTAATTTGTTCAGCAGGGCCTGACTCAGGATGGGTTAGCCAGCGTGCCACTCAGGAGCTTGTCTGTGTATGTTGTTGTGCTTGTGTAGGTAAGAGTTTGTGGATGTATCCCTCATATCTACCAGCAGAGTAGTTTGTGGTGTGGGTGTACCTGTGGCCACCGGGTCCAGGCATTTTGGTGTGTGTGTGTGTGTGTGTGTGGGGGGGGGGGGGGGGGTGTACCTGTTGCAGGGCTCTCTGTATATCAATGCCTTGGCCCCAGGGTGCGGGCGGGTTGGCGAGGCATTCGCCTGCATTACCACGGCGAGAGATGTCTATCCTCTGTTTCCGAAGGTTCTGGAATGCTGTAGACATCACCTTCACCCCGTCATATGTCAATGCTCCGGTGTACTACAGACAGAGAAAGGGGGGGGGGGGGGGTAGAGTGGTGTGTAAGAGAGAGCGATAGATAGATAGAGAGAGAGACATCCTCATTAGACTTAAAACACCACATCTTGAGAGGGTAAAACAAATTCAAGAAGAGGGTGATGAAAGCAAGTAAGGCAAAGATCATTATACAGAGATCAAAGCAGAGATCATTATAGAGAGATCAGAGCAGAGATCATTATAGAGAGATCAGAGCAGAGATCATTATAGAGAGATCAGAGCAGAGATCATTATACAGAGATCAGAGCAGAGATCATTATACAGAGTAGAGGTCGACCGATTATGATTTTTCAACGCCGATACCGGTACCGATTATTATTACCAAAAAAGGCCGATACTGATTAATCGGACGATTTTTAAAAATGTATTTGTAATAATGACAATTACAACAATTCTGTATGAACGCTTATTTTAACTTAATATAATACATAAATAAAATCAATTTAGCCTGAAACATGTTCAATTTGGTTTAAATAATGCAAAAACAAAGTGTTGGAGAAGAAAGTAAAAGTGCAATATGTGCCATGTAAGAAAGCTAACGTTTAAGTTCCTTGCTCAGAACATGAGAACATATGAAAGCTGGTGGTTCCTTTTAACATGAGTCTTCAATATTCGCAGTTAATAAGTTTTAGGTTGTAGTTAATATAGGAATTACAGGACTATTTCTCTCTGTACGATTTCTATTTCATATACCTTTGACTATTGGATGTTCTTATAGGCACTTTAGTATTGCCAGTGTAACAGTATAGCTTCCGTCCCTCTCCTCGCTCCTACCTGGGCTCGAACCAGGGACACATCGACAACAGCCACCTTCGAAGCAGCGTTACCCATGCAAAGCAAGGGGAACAACTACTCCAAGTCTCAGAGCGAGTGTCGTTTGAAACGCTATTAGCGCGCACCCCGCTAACTAGCTAGCCATTTCACATCGGTTACACCAGCCTAATCTCGGGAGTTGATAGGCTTGAAGTCATAAACAGCCCAATGCTTGAAGCATTGCGAAGAGCTGCTAGCAAAACACACGAAAGTGCTGTTTGAATGAACGTTTACGAGCCTGCTGCTGCCTACCACCGCTCAGTCAGACTGCTCTATCAAATCATAGACTTAATTATAATATAATAACACACAGAAATACGAGCCTTAGGTCATTAATATGGTCAAATCCGGAAAATATAATCTCGAAAACAAAACGTTTATTCTTTCAGTGAAATACGGAATCGTTCCGTATTTTATCTAACGGGTAGCATCCATAAGTCTAAATATTCCTGTTACATTGCACAACCTTCAATGTTATGTCATAATTACGTAAAATTCTGGCAAATTAGTTCGCAGCGAGCCAGGCAGCCCAAACTGTTGCATATACCCTGACTCTGCGTGCAATGAACGCAAGAGAAGTGACACAATTTCAGCTGGTTAATATTGCCTGCTACCCTGGATTTATTTTAGCTAAATATGCAGGTTTAAAAATATATACTTCTGTGTATTGATTTTAAGAAAGGCATTGATGTTTGTGGTTAGGTACAGTCGTGCAACGATTGTGCTTTTTTCACAAATGCGCTTTGTTAAATCATCCCCCGTTTGGCGAAGTTGGCTGTCTTTGTTAGGAAGAAATAGTCTTCACACAGTTCGCAACGAGCCAGGCGGCCCAAACTGCTGCATATACCCTGACTCTGTTGCAAGAGAAGTGCCACAATTTTGCTAGTTAAAAGAAATTCATGTTAGCAGGCAATATTAACTAAATATGAAGGTTTAAAAATATATACTTGTGTATTGATTTTAAGAAAGGCATTGATGTTTATGGTTAGGTACACGTTGGAGCAACGACAGTCCTGTTTCGCGAATGCGCACTGCATCGATTATATGCAACGCAGGACACGCTAGATAAACTAGTAATATCATCAACCATGTGTAGTTAACTAGTGATTATAATTGATTTATTGTTTTCAATAAGATAAGTTTAATGCTAGCTAGCAACTTACCTTGGCTTCTTACTGCATTCGTGTAACAGGCAGGCTCCTCGTGGAGTGCAATGTAAAGCAGGTGGTTAGAGCGTTGGACTAGTTAACTGTAAGGTTGCAAGATTGAATCCCTGAGCTGACAAGGTAAAAATCTGTCGTTCTGCCCCTGAACAAGGCAGTTAACCCACCGTTAACCCAAACCTTGGAGCAACGTAAGATAGGCTACGGCACAAGGTCTGGGGAGGATGTCGGATTCTCTTGGGTCCTCTTCAGACATACAACTCACTCAAAAAATATTTTTATTTGAATTTTGTATTATTATGCTATATTTTTTTTAATGTATTTTTATTTTTTTAACTTTTATTTAACTAGGCAAGTCAGTTAAGAACAAATTCTTAATTACAATGACAGCCTACCCCAGCCAAACCCTCCCCTAACGACGCTGGGCCAATTGTGCGCCACCCTATGGGACTCCCGATTATGGCCGGTTGTGATACAGCCCGGTATCGAACCAGGGTCTGTAGTGACGCCTCTATCACTGCAGTGCTCCACTCGGTGGTGCTCCACGATGCAGTGCTCCACTCGGGAGCCACAAATCACACGTTTGGGAAGCAGGACAACAGGTACACACCCCCCCCCCCCCCCCCCCACACACACACACACACACAAAATGCTGGAGGAAATTGGATATGGCAGCGACGTGATACGGCAGCGAGGTGTCCGGAGAAGCGTGTCTGATTTTCGACTCGTACTCTCTGTCCCAACTGATGCCGGAACTTGTACAGACGTGTTAAGCTGGAGCATTGGAACATTGAGAGTTGCAACCCGTCTGTCTAGACAGAGTAGTGTGCATGTCTGTGCAGTGCAGTGCAGTACCTTCAGGCGTCTCTTGGGGATCTTGGCGTCTTTGTTTTCGAACTCCATCCACTGCTGAATGGTACGACTGACGTTCTGCTCTGTGTAGTTGACCAGCTGGAAGCCTGTGATATTCGCCCCACCTTTCCTCAGGTCCGTTAGGTCAATGTCCAGAAAACCCTGATAAGAAGAGAATACAGAGAGGACAGACAGATAGACAAAGAGAGCATATAGAGACGGATGAACGGAGAAAAAGACAGACAGACAGACACACAGGACAGAGAGAAAAACATGTTACACATTTAGAGGAATCAATTCGTTTCTCTAGTTTCATGTTTTTAGGATGAAATAAAGAAATATGAAGGCTACTTTTTTCAAGAGGAGATTTGAGTCTATATGTTTCCTACAGCTCACAATGTTGGATTTAAAACCACTGTGTAGGACTATAGAGGGATACAGAGGTGACGGCCAGAATGCTTCTGTTCATAGAATAACAACTACTTCAGTGGTCAAATAAATAACCTTGGGTGTTACGCTAATACTGCAGGGAGCGGAAATCGGAAGTTTAAAGAGAAATAACTCAAATATGAAATGTGAGAGATCAATATTCTGAGAGATAAAATCACAATCAGATCTGTGGTGAATAAGTTATTTGCTATAGCGAGAGTGTAAGAGAGAGACAGAGAGATGGAGAGAGTGAGAAGTAGAGAGAGAGGAGAGAGGAGAAAGGAGAAAGAGAGGAGAGAGAGGAGAGAGTGAGAAGTAGAGAGAGGAGAGAGGAGAAAGAGAGGAGAGAGAGACAGAGATAGAGAGAGAGGAGAGAGAAAGGAGAAAGAGAGGAGAGAGAGAAGCAGCGCAAGAGAAAGAGGGAGAATTGTATAATGAGAGTGTTCTGTATAAAGGCCAAAGCAGTGAAGTGGCTCTACATTGTAATTACTGGTTTAAACTAAAGCAGGAAGAGAATGACAGAATGCCAGGGTCAATCTCTTAATGAAAAAGGCAAATCCTTTAGAGCAAGCTCTTATCCCAGCCCCGGCCTGAAAAGAAAGCAGTAACGAGAGAGGAGAAGGAGGAGAGTAGAGAATGAAAGGTTGAGGGAGAAGTCTAGGTTTAATCCCTGATAGAGTTGTGTTAATCCTGGACCCCCGTGCTGTGAAGTACAATAGAACCACTTCCCTGGAACCCTTCAACACTGTGGAACACAATAGAACCACTTCCCTGGAACCCTTCAACACTGTGGAACACAATAGAACCACTTCCCTGGAAACCTTCAACACTGTGGAACACAATAGAACCACTTCCCTGGAACCCTTCAACACTGTGGAACACAATAGAATCACTTCCCTGGAACCCTTCAACGCTGCGGAATACAATAGAACCACTTCCCTGGAACCCTTCAACACTGTGGAACACAATAGAACCACTTCCCTGGAACCCTTCAACACTGCGGAACACAATAGAACCACTTCCCTGGAACCCTTCAACACTGCGGAACACAATAGAACCACTTCCCTGGAACCCTTCAACACTGTGGAACACAATAGAACCACTTCCCTGGAACCCTTCAACACTGTGGAACACAATAGAACCACTTCCCTGGATCCTTCAACACTGTGGAAAACAATAGAACCACTTCCCTGGAACCCTTCAACACTGTGGAACACAATAGAACCACTTCCCTGGAACCCTTCAACGCTGCGGAACACAATAGAACCACTTCCCTGGATCCTTCAACACTGTGGAACACAATAGAACCACTTCCCTGGATCCTTCAACACTGTGGAACACAATAGAACCACTTCCCTGGATCCTTCAACACTGTGGAACACAATAGAACCACTTCCCTGGATCCTTCAACACTGTGGAACACAATAGAACCACTTCCCTGGATCCTTCAACACTGTGGAAAACAATAGAACCACGGTCATTCTTCTCTGAGCTGCTCCTTTCTAAAACCAGCTGAGAGCTGAACACTCCTGCTGCCTGCAGATGATATTCAGCTGAAACTAGGCTGTGTGCTGCGCGCATGTCAATATATTTCTCTGCTTTGAGATTGGGTAGGCTACTTTTTCCATGATTTCTCTATTGTACTACATCATTGATAAGCCGTATACCTCCACTACACTACTTTGATACGCATCAGTCGGGATTAAGAAGTGAGTATAAGCAATGCCCCCTGAATAAAAAGTGAGTATATGACTTATACCTGCGTCAACCTTCCACTAGACCACTGGCACTTTTTGTTTTACTGTTGGTATTCTATAGGTTCACCACTGTACTAACCTGTCACACACTGAAGACCTATAGGTTCACCACTGTACTAACCTGTCACACACTGAAGACCTATAGGTTCACCACTATACTAACCTGTCACACACTGAAGGTCCAATAGGTTCACCACTGTACTAACCTGTCACACACTGAAGGTCTATAGGTTCGCCACTGAAGACCTATAGGTTCACCACTGTACTAACCTGTCACACACTGAAGACCTATTGGTTCACCACTGTCACACACTGAAGACCTATAGGTTCACCACTGTACTAACCTGTCACACACTGAAGGCCTATAGGTTCACCACTGTACTAACCTGTCACACTGAAGACCTATAGGTTCACCACTGTACTAACCTGTCACACACTGAAGGCCTATAGGTTCACCACTGTACTAACCTGTCACACACACTGAAGACCTATAGGTTCACCACTGTACTAACCTGTCACACACTGAAGGCCTATAGGTTCACCACTGTACTAACCTGTCACACTGAAGACCTATAGGTTCACCACTGTACTAACCTGTCACACACTGAAGGCCTATAGGTTCACCACTGTACTAACCTGTTACACACTGAAGGCCTATAGGTTCACCACTGTACTAACCTGTCACACAATGAAGACCTATAGGTTCACCACTGTACTAACCTGTCACACACTGAAGGCCTATAGGATCACCACTGTACTAACCTGTCACACAATGAAGACCTATAGGTTCACCACTGTACTAACCTGTTACACACTGAAGGCCTATAGGTTCACCACTGTACTAACCTGTTACACACTGAAGACCTATAGGTTCACCACTGTACTAACCTGTTACACACTGAAGGCCTATAGGTTCACCACTGTACTAACCTGTTACACACTGAAGGCCTATAGGTTCACCACTGTACTAACCTGTCACACAATGAAGACCTATAGGTTCACCACTGTACTAACCTGTCACACACTGAAGGCCTATAGGATCACCACTGTACTAACCTGTCACACAATGAAGACCTATAGGTTCACCACTGTACTAACCTGTTACACACTGAAGGCCTATAGGTTCACCACTGTACTAACCTGTTACACACTGAAGGCCTATAGGTTCACCACTGTACTAACCTGTTACACACTGAAGACCTATAGGTTCACCACTGTACTAACCTGTCACACACTGAAGACCTATAGGTTCACCACTGTACTAACCTGTCACACACTGAAGGCCTATAGGTTCACCACTGTACTAACCTGTCACACACTGAAGACCTATAGGTTCACCACTGTACTAACCTGTCACACACTGAAGGCCTATAGGTTCACCACTGTACTAACCTGTCACACACTGAAGACCTATAGGTTCACCACTGTACTAACCTGTCACACACTGAAGACCTATTGGTTCACCACTGTACTAACCTGTCACATACTGAAGGCCTATAGGTTCACCACTGTACTAACCTGTCACACACTGAAGGCCTATAGGTTCACCACTGTACTAACCTGTCACACACTGAAGACCTATAGGTTTGTCACTGTACTAACCTGTCACACACTGAAGACCTATAGGTTTGTCACTGTACTAACCTGTCACACACTGAAGACCTATAGGTTCACCACTGTACTAACCTGTCACACACTGAAGACCTATAGGTTTGTCACTGTACTAACCTGTCACACACTGAAGACCTATAGGTTTGTCACTGTACTAACCTGTCACACACTGAAGGCCTATAGGTTCAACACTCTACTAACCTGTCACACACTGGCCACCCCTCATAGCCTGGTTCCTCTCTAGGTTTCTTCCTAGGTTTTGGCCTTTCTAGGGAGTTTTTCCTAGCCACCGTGCTTCTACACCTGCATTACTAGCTGTTTGGGGTTTTAGGCTGGGTTTCTGTACAGCACTTTGAGATATCAGCTGATGTACGAAGGGCTATATAAAATAAAATTGATTGATGATTGACACACTGAAGGCCTATAGGTTCACCACTGTACTAACCTGTCTATAATAGCTTTAAAGGCTGTTAAGATGTTGATGTTTAAAAAAGGAGTGTATATATTTGGCCTGGTGGAGTGGTTTGTGCGCTGACTGAATGGAAGTTTTTCACTCGGATGGTCTTGGCTGGTCTCGGGAAGCAATTACGAGTCCTCACTGTCTGAGACCGAGTACAAATGTATCCGACACCGAGACAAGACCGAGACACTCAATATGTGGTCTTGAGAACTAAAACACTGTCACAACTTCTTCCGAAGTCGGTTCCTCTCCTTGTTCGGGCGGTCGACGTCACAGGTCTTCTAGCCATCGCCGATCCATTTTTCATTTTCCATTTGTTTTGTCTTGTTTTCCCACACACCTGGTTTTCATTCCCTCATTACATGTTGTGTATTTTCCCTCTGTTCCCCCCCATGTCTTTGTGCAGAATTGTTTGTTGTAAGTGCTTGTGCACATTGTTGTCTGGTGCGCGATGGGTTTTGCACCCATACGTTGTTATTCTGGATGCCGGTGGTTTTGTATATTAAACTGCTCCGGTTATTACCCAGTGCTGCTCTCCTGCGTCTGACATCTCTGCCACCAGTTACGCACCCCTGACAAACACTGCTCTATGGTACAGAATTACTGACTCTCTTCTGAGGTGTCACAGAATCTGAGGTGTTACAGAATCTTACAAAGCAGAATTCATGGTTCTTATTGAACTCAGAAAAAAAAGAAACGTCCTCTCACTGTCAACTGCGTTTATTTTCAGCAAACTTAACATGTGTAAATATTTGTATGAACATAACAAGATTGAACAACTGAGACATAAACTGAACAAGTTCAACAGACATGTGACTAACAGAAATTGAATAATGTGTCCCTGAACAAAGGGGAGGTCAAAATCAAAGTAACAGTCAGTATCTGGTGTGGCCACCAGTTGCATTAAGTACTGCAGTGCATCTCCTCCACATGTACTGCACCAGATTTGCCAGTTCTTGCTGTGAGATGTTACCCCAGTCTTCCGCCAAGGCACCTGCAAGTTCCCGGACATTTCTGGGGGTAATGGCCCAAAACCTCAAACTCCGATCCAACAGGTCCGAGACGTGCTCAATGGGATTGAGATCCGGGCTCTTCACTGGCCATGGCAGAACACTGACATTCCTGTCTTGCAGGAAATCACACACAGAACAGACAGTACGGCTGGTGACATTGTCATGCTGGAGGGTCATTTCTTTTGGTGTTTTTCAGAGTCAGTAGAAATGCCTCTTTAGTGTCCTAAGTTTTCGTACTGTGACCTTAATTGCCTACCGTCTGTAAGCTGTTATTGTCTTAACGACCGTTCCACAGGTGCATGTTCATTAATTGTTTATGGTTCATTGAACAAGCATGGGAAACAGTGTTTAAACTCTTTACAATGAAGATCTGTGAAGTAATTTGGATTTTTACGAATTATCTTTAAAAGACAGGGCCCTGAAAAAGGGACTCTTTTTTTGCTGAGTTTATTAAGGCAAGTCGTCCAGGTCCAGAGGCAGCAAAGCATTCCCAAACCATCACACTACCACCACCATGCTTTACCATTGGTATGTCCCTACTGTGGAATGCAGTGTCTGGTTTTCGCCAGATATAATGGGACCGATCTCTTCCAAAAAGTTGACAACACTGTACATAGACATAATACGATGTTTGAAATGTCTTTATTCTTTTGGAGAGAGAGAGCGACAGACAGACAGACAGACAGACAGACAGACAGACAGACAGACAGACAGAGAGAGCGAGACGGAGAGAGACGGAGAGACGGAGAGAGACGGAGAAAGAGAGAAACATGGTATCAAGGAGACGGACCCACTGTGCAATCTAGGTTACAGAGAGCTGGTAGTCCCATACACCAAACTACCAGGTGTGATACAGGGAAGAGACTCAGGGGGTATCCTAATTTGGTATAGAGCAGACCTAACTCACTATATTAAATTAGTCAAACCAGGAACATTTTACATCTGGCTAGAAATTAATATATATATATATATATATTAATAGCATTCCCTTCCCCATATGCCCCCCTAGACACAACTACGACAACAAAAATGCAGCTCTGTTGGACGCTGCGTATGTACACAGTCAATATTAGGCTTCGAGGGGACTCCTTTGGTAAGACAAACACCATATTGAGACTTCATGCAGAATTCTGAAAAAATATCCACTGTGTACAACATAAAACACCAAATAATGCATGCAGAGCAGAATTAGGCCGATACCCACTAATTATCAAAATCCAGAAAAGAGACGTTAAATTCTATGACCACTTAAAATGAATGGATTCCCAAACCTTCCATAACAAAGTCATCACCTACAGAGAGAGGAACCTGGAGAAGAGTCCCCTAAGCAAGCTGGTCCTGGGGCTCTGTTCACAAACACTAACAGACCCCACAGAGCCCCAGGACAGCAACACAATTAGACCCAACCAAATCATGAGAAAACAAAAAGATAATTACTTGACACATTGGAAAGAATTAACAAAAAAACTGAGCAAACTAGAATGTTATTTGGCCCTAAACAGAGAGTACACAGTGGCAGAATACCTGACCACTGTGACTGAACCAAACTTAAGGAAAGCTTTGACTATGTACAGACTCAGTGAGCATAGCCTTGCTATTGAGAAAGGCTGCCATAGGCAGACCTGCCTCTCAAGAGAAGACAGGATATGCGCACACTGCCCACAAAATGAGGTGGAAACTGAGCTGCACTTCCTAACCTCCTGCCCAATGTATGACCATATTAGAGACACATATTTTCCCACAGCAGCAATATTTGTGACCTGTTGCCACAAGAAAAGGGCAACCAGTGTCTATGTCTATGTTTATTTATCTTCCATTTTGTCTTTATTCTTTTGAAACTTTTGTGAGTTTAATGTTTACTGTTTAATTTTTATTGTTTATTTCACTTTTGTTTATTATTTACTTCACCTGCTTTGGCAATGTAAACATATGTTTCCCATGCCAATAAATACCTTAAATTGAATTGAAATTGAATTGAGAGAGAGACAGAGAGAGGGGGGGGGGGTGGGAAGAGAGAGAAAGGACAGAGCGATGGGTGAGGGAGAAAGAGAAGGCAGAGAGAGGGGGAGAGAGAGTAGTTAGAGAGAGACAGAAGGAGAGAGAGACAGAAGGAGGCAGAGAGAGAGAGACAGAAGGCAGATTCAAGCCCACAGCAGGTAATCTGTCTGCATGGTGAATCAGATGCAGGCAGAAGCAGTCACAAACAGAGACACAGAAAGACTGATGTACAGACAGAAGCAGTCACACACAGAGACAGAGAAAGACTGATGTACAGACAGAAGCAGTCACACACAGAGACAGAAAGACTGATGTACAGACAGAAGCAGTCACACACAGAGACAGAAAGACTGATGTACAGACAGAAGCAGTCACACACAGAGACAGAAAGACTGATGTACAGACAGAAGCAGTCACACACAGAGACACAGAAAGACTGATGTACAGACAGAAGCAGTCACACAGACACAGAAAGACTGATGAACAGACAGAAGCAGTCACAGAGACACAGAAAGACTGATGTACAGACAGAAGCAGTCACACACAGAGACACAGAAAGACTGATGTACAGACAGAAGCAGTCACACACAGAGACACAGAAAGACTGATGTACAGACAGAAGCAGTCACACACAGAGACACAGAAAGACTGATGTACAGACAGAAGCAGTCACACAGAAACAGAAAGACTGATGAACAGACAGAAGCAGTCACAGAGACACAGAAAGACTGATGTACAGACAGAAGCAGTCACACACAGAGACACACACACAGAGACACAGAAAGACTGATGTACAGACAGAAGCAGCCACAGAGACACAGAAAGACTGATGAACAGACAGAAGCAGTCACACACAGAGACACAGAAAGACTGATGTACAGACAAAAGCAGTCACACAGACACAGAAAGACTGATGTACAGACAGAAGCAGTCACACACAGAGACACAGAAAGACTGATGTACAGACAGAAGCAGTCACACACAGAGACACAGAAAGACTGATGTACAGACAGAAGCAGTCACACAGACACAGAAAGACTGATGTACAGACAGAAGCAGTCACACAGACACAGAAAGATTGATGTACAGACAGAAGCAGTCACAGAGACACAGAAAGACTGATGTACAGACAGAAGCAGTCACAAACAGAGACACAGAGAGACTGATGTACAGACAGAAGCAGTCACACACAGAGACACAGAAAGACTGATGTACAGACAGAAGCAGTCACACAGACACAGAAAGACTGATGTACAGACAGAAGCAGTCACACAGACACAGAAAGACTGATGTACAGACAGAAGCAGTCACACACAGAGACACAGAGAGACTGATGTACAGCAGGAGACAGAACAAGTGAACTCTGTAGCCTCAGATCTTTGTGACTGGTAGTGGAAGTGGTGCTGTCGAATGCTCTGACCTTCAGCCTCCGACTGTGACTGTCTGTCTGGTAGAAGTTCCAGAACCACAGGCAACCCTTATTATGTTGATCCCTGCCTGCCCTCTTTGATGAAACTTTCTGTGGCTGCTATTCTTAACGCCATCAACCAGAACTGTATTCCCTTTCTCTCCCCTTCTCTCCTTCTTATGCCTAATGGGCCTGCTCCCTCCACTCCCTACCCCCCACTCCTCTCCCCTCCTCACATCTCTTCTCTCCTTCTTATGCCTAATGGGCCTGCTCCCTCCACTCCCTACCCCCCACTCCTCTCCCCTCCTCACATCCCTTCTCTCCTTCTTATGCCTAATGGGCCTGCTCCCTCCATTCCCTACCCCCCACTCCTCTCCCCTCCTCACATCTCTTCTCTCCTTCTTATGCCTAATGGGCCTGCTCCCTCCACTCCCTACCCCCCACTCCTCTCCCCTCCTCACATCCCTTCTCTCCTTCTTATGCCTAATGGGCCTGCTCCCTCCACTCCCTTCCCCCCACTCCTCTCCACTCCCCTCCTCACATCCCTTCTCTCCTTCTTATGCCTAATGGGCCTGCTCCCTCCACTCCCTTCCCCCCACTCCTCTACACTCCCCTCCTCACATCCCTTCTCTCCTTCTTATGCCTAATGGGCCTGCTCCCTCCACTCCCTACCCCCCACTCCTCTCCCCTCCTCACATCCCTTCTCTCCTTCTTATGCCTAATGGGCCTGCTCCCTCCATTCCCTACCCCCCACTCCTCTCCCCTCCTCACATCCCTTCTCTCCTTCTTATGCCTAATGGGCCTGCTCCCTCCATTCCCTACCCCCCACTCCTCTCCCCTCCTCACATCTCTTCTCTCCTTCTTATGCCTAATGGGCCTGCTCCCTCCACTCCCTACCCCCCACTCCTCTCCCCTCCTCACATCCCTTCTCTCCTTCTTATGCCTAATGGGCCTGCTCCCTCCACTCCCTTCCCCCCACTCCTCTCCACTCCCCTCCTCACATCCCTTCTCTCCTTCTTATGCCTAATGGGCCTGCTCCCTCCACTCCCTTCCCCCCACTCCTCTCCACTCCCCTCCTCACATCCCTTCTCTCCTTCTTATGCCTAATGGGCCTGCTCCCTCCACTCCCTACCCCCCACTCCTCTCCCCTCCTCACATCCCTTCTCTCCTTCTTATGCCTAATGGGCCTGCTCCCTCCACTCCCTTCCCCCCACTCCTCTCCACTCCCCTCCTCACATCCCTTCTCTCCTTCTTATGCCTAATGGGCCTGCTCCCTCCACTCCCTACCCCCCACTCCTCTCCCCTCCTCACATCCCTTCTCTCCTTCTTATGCCTAATGGGCCTGCTCCCTCCACTCCCTACCCCCCACTCCTCTCCCCTCCTTACATCCCTTCTCTCCTTCTTATGCCTAATGGGCCTGCTCCCTCCACTCCCTACCCCCCACTCCTCTCCCCTCCTCACATCCCTTCTCTCCTTCTTATGCATAATGGGCCTGCTCCCTCCACTCCCTACCCCCCACTCCCCTCCCCTCCTCCCATCTCTTCTCTCCTTCTTATGCCTAATGGGCCTGCTCCCTCCACTCCCTACCCCCCACTCCTCTCCCCTCCTCACATCCCTTCTCTCCTTCGTATGCCTAATGGGCCTGCTCCCTCCACTCCCTACCCCCCACTCCCCTCCCCTCCTCCCATCTCTTCTCTCCTTCTTATGCCTAATGGGCCTGCTCCCTCCACTCCCTACCCCCCACTCCTCTCCCCTCCTCACATCTCTTCTCTCCTTCTTATGCCTAATGGGCCTGCTCCCTCCACTCCCTACCCCCCACTCCTCTCCCCTCCTCACATCTCTTCTCTCCTTCTTATGCCTAATGGGCCTGCTCCCTCCACTCCTCTCCCCTCCTCACATCTCTTCTCTCCTTCTTATGCCTAATGGGCCTGCTCCCTCCACTCCCTACCCCCCACTCCTCTCCCCTCCTCACATCCCTTCTCTCCTTCTTATGCCTAATGGGCCTGCTCCCTCCACTCCCTACCCCTCTCCCCTCCTCACATCCCTTCTCTCCTTCTTATGCCTAATGGGCCTGCTCCCTCCACTCCCTACCCCCCACTCCTCTCCCCTCCTCACATCTCTTCTCTCCTTCTTATGCCTAATGGGCCTGCTCCCTCCACTCCCTTCCCCCCACTCCTCTCCCCTCCTCACATCTCTTCTCTCCTTCTTATGCCTAATGGGCCTGCTCCCTCCACTCCCTACCCCCCACTCCTCTCCCCTCCTCACATCTCTTCTCTCCTTCTTATGCCTAATGGGCCTGCTCCCTCCACTCCCTTCCCCCCACTCCTCTCCCCTCCTCACATCTCTTCTCTCCTTCTTATGCCTAATGGGCCTGCTCCCTCCACTCCCTACCCCCCACTCCTCTCCCCTCCTCACATCTCTTCTCTCCTTCTTATGCCTAATGGGCCTGCTCCCTCCACTCCCTACCCCCCACTCCTCTCCCCTCCTCACATCCCTTCTCTCCTTATTATGCCTAATGGGCCTGCTCCCTCCACTCCCTACC